>NC_060119.1:650342918-650645948 GCF_021461395.2 Schistocerca americana | reverse complement strand
AGTTCGCCTTCCGTAATGTTCTCACATGCATTGACAGTGCTCTGACGCATGTTGTCAGGCGTTGTCGGTGGATTACGATAGCAAATATCCTTCAACTTTCCCTACAGAAAGAAATCCGGGGACGGCAGATCCGGTGAACGTGCACGCCATGGTATGGTGCTTCGACGACCAATCCACCTGTCATGAAATATGCTATTCAATACCGCTTCAACCGCACGCGAGCTATGTGCCGGACATCCATCATGTTGGAAGTACATCGTCATTCTGTCATGCAGTGAAACATCTTGTACTAACATCGGTACACCATTACGTAGGAAATCAGCATACATTTCACCATTTAGATTGCCATCGATAAAATGGGGGCCAATTATCCTTCCTCCCGCAATGCCGCACCATACCTAAAGGTCTCTGATGTTCCACTTGTCACAGCCACCGTGGATTTTCCGTTGCGCAATAGTGCGTATTATGCCGGTATACGTTACCGCTGTTGGTAATGAGGCTCGTCGCTAAATAGAACGCGTGCAAAAAATCTGTCATCGTCTCGTAATTCCTCTTTTGCCCAGTGGCAGAACTATACACGACGTTCAAAGTGGTCGCTATGCAATTCCTGGTGCATAGAAATAGCGTACTAGTGTAATCGGTTTTTGAGATTCCAAATTCTCGCGCAATTTGTCTGCTACTGATGTGCGGATTAGCCGCGACAGCAGCTGAAACACCTACTTGGGCATCATCATTTGTTGCAGGTCGTGGCTGCCTTTCACATGTGGCTGAACACTTCCTTAAATAACGTAACTATCCCGCGAACGGTCCGGACACTTGGATGATGTCGTCCAGGATACCGAGCAGAATACATAGCACACGCCCGTTAGGCATTTTGATCACAATAGCCATACAGCATCACGATATCGACCTTTTCCGCAATTGGTAAACGGTCCATTTTAACACGGACATTGTGTCACGAAGCAAATACCGTCCACACTGGCGGAATGTTACGTGATACCACATACTGACACGTTTGTGACTATTACAGCGCCATCTATCACAAAGCGAAAAAAGTGGTTTAACTAAAACATTCATATTTCTTTACGTACTACACGAATATGTAATAAAAAGGGGTGTTCCTATTTTTAAAAAACGCAGTTCATATCCGTTTGACCTATGGCAGCGCCTTCTAGTGGACCAACCATAGCGCCATCTCGTTTCCCCCTTCAAGCTAAACGAGTTTCGTTCTTTGTAGTTTTTCGTTTGATGCTTATTTCGTGAGATATTTGGCCCTGTCACTATCAATGGACCACCCTATATGTATATGTATGACGAATATTTTTCCTATTGTATAACAGAAAGCAAATGAAAGCCCAGCGATGATGCTGAAGCCTCAAGGAAACGTCTCTGGGTGATAGCAAAAAAGAAAGACCCGTTTATTTGTAAATCACACACAGAAGGAAGAGCTCGAACCTCAAGACGGTACACACACTGTTTGTCAGTAATGATGATGTAGCTTCATTCTTTCTTTAAATACTAACAATGTTTAATGCTGGTAGGTGTGGCCGAATGGTTCTAGGGGACTGATGACCTCAGAAGTCCCATGGTACTCAGAGCCATTTGAACCCTGGTGATTTGAAAACAGCTGTGCCGCAGACTTGCATAGACGTCTTAGCTTCGCTGGATATTCTCTGAGCGGTCCTCAAACCAACACCCCAGGCTTCAGCTGTGTGCTCCTGGCATTTGACAACAACGCGACCCGCACCTTGTGCCGGTTTGGATTCAGCAGAAGATTGTCTCTTATAGTATTGGTACACACGGAACACTATTCTTCTTGCCTGTTTGTGTAGCACTTGGCGTGTTTGCTTACCATCACTCATAATGAATACTATGAAGGCAGTCAGCGCTCAGTACGGAACAGTACGACTGAAATAAACAACTTCCGAACACCGCACGATCCGCACAGAAGAAAGACTAGAACGTCACTGGCGAGCGATTGGCTATGAGTGACGTGGTACGCTTCTGCACATCCGACCCTGACCCGCCTTTGTAACTCTCTCTACTCTAGCTCCAGCTATCATTCCGCATTTAAAGTCTGTTAATTCCCGACGTGCGGCCGTAGTAACGTTGGAAACCTTTCTAAATAAATCATCTGGAAGTACAAATGACAGCTCCGCCAGTGCACTGCCCTCTTATGTCTTTTATATATGCCTATAACGCTAAACCATGACTTTCGTTATCTCAGAGTATAATTCATAAGGCATTAACAAGAATTCCGAAACCCAGAACTCAGAAACTTACAGTTGTTACAAAAGCAGAACCTACTAAATTATTTCTCTAAGTGCATTGGAGTTCGTAGTTAGCTGCTTCACAAGAGGTGGCAGCTTGTCAAAAGTTTTTAGCTCCGGGACAATGAACCCAACTGAAGAAAGGGATGCAAAGTCTCGAAGTCAATAGCTGTTATATGTTGAATGTGGGTATATGGCTGTATATCTGTTATTTCTTAAGAGAATAAGAGTGTACTTACACTGTCATGTAACTCCAAAAATAATTTTTTTATAAGACCCTGTAAAATATTGAGTTACCGACGTCTCGGAGTAAGTCTTTGTCTTTGTTCCGTAAACAACATTTCAACGAGGTTTGATGCGTCCGATTATCCTCGTAATAGCTAAAGAGAAAAAATCACTACTTTTTGTGTATGAAGACAGAGCTGAAATGAGTTTATTGAATAGCGTTTCATTTGTAGTCTGTATGAATACCTCTGGCTCGTAGAACATCATTTTTTTGTGGGGCTGTTGTTAGTAGACATTATTGCTTGCCTAACACTGAATGTCAAGTGTTTCAATAAATTGGAAATTACAAGTGTTGCGCGACGGTCGTTTTGCCATTCATCGGTTTACTCGGCTGCGGACGGTATGGCACCGAAATTCCCACATTATCCGCGGTCTTACAAATGCAAGACGTCCGGCAGCTCAGTCACACATAATCCAGTACAGGTCACTGTGAAGCGGTGTTACAACGCAGACGGAAACTTTCAGGAGTGGGTCAGCATTAGTTTCTTGGCACGTTCCACATTATTTGACTTCTGTTGTAGTACGTATAAACACGAGGGACAAAAAATTTGTCAAAAAATGTTGATTTCTTTTGTAAATTATTTCTTGACCAAGATCGTGATATAGAAAAAAAGGTTACTAGCTTCGATCGTTTCCAGTCAACTTCCAGAATATAAAAAACAGTGGTTAAAATAAGAGATATCTTTGTTTATTGGCCGTTAAGAAAGCCAGAGAGTGTAAACTTCGAACTCGTTGACATTTTCGGGCATTGTTAACAGCTAATTGATAAAGATTTCTCTTCTTTTAGACACTGTCGTTTATATTCTGGTCTGAAGATGAACGGAAACAGTCGACTAGTTATCTGCTTTCCCGTGTTGTGATCTTCAGTAATGAATATTTCACAAAAAATCAATATTCTTTGAAATAACAAATCGCTGTCTCTTCGCTGACAGCGTAACGTAACTACAAAAAATGCGCCACCCCCCCCCCCCCCCCCCCCTCCCAGCAGCCATCAGCGTAATGCCGTGTAACACCGCCTCTAGCGTTGATAGTGTCTCTAGCTCGGAGAGAACGAGAGTCCACGAGTTTCACCAGGCACGCTAAATCCAGCTGAAGCTACTCATTCATGATCAGATCCCGTAAAGCCAGATTGCGGGCATATTGATTGCTACGTCTGACCTGCTCTTCAGTGAGATTAAGATTTGGTAATCTAGCGGGCCAGTCGAGGTGCAACAGGGCCCATGAGTGGTCAGCAAACCAGCAACGTATGCGTACAACGCTATGAACACGGCTCTTGCTATCTTGGAAGACGTAAACGTCCACAATAGGCTCGGCTTTACGATTTAGAAGACGGGACAACATTTGGCCACCCGAGAATAAACTGAAACAAACAACCTGGTTCATGTTCAACGTGGCCTAAATGTAAAACACAATAAAAAGATCAAAACAGGAAACAGACAAAAGCTGCAATATTTTTTTTTCATTTTAAATGAAATATTTGTGACTGTAGCTACAATGGTTGTGCTAAATCCTTAATAGGGACGTTATCACATGTTGCTTCCTCCACACGAATAAGCCGAACATGTCATGCTCCATGCATTACAATTTTTACTGTGTTGTAGCCTAATAATACTCGAAAAGGTGACGTAAGCTAATCGTTAAATTATGAACGAAATTGTTTGTAAAAATAAAACAGTTTACGCAAGACAATTACTTCCCTAAAGGCAAGCTGTAAGGGTTTCGTATTATAATTATTTTCTGGACATTCGACTTATTGAACTCTAGGAGCCATTGGCTGCTGAGGAGAGATCGTTGGGATATCTGGAGAGCAGAATAGGGTAGAGAAGAGAGCAGAATAGGGTAGAGAAGTGATGACATAAACGTTTTGGAGGATTTTGAATGGAGGAGGCGGCTTAGGGATATCAGCAGTCTAAAATATACGTAGCACTTGACAGAGTGCAAAGCCTTGGTTCACATCTGCTATGAGATGGAGGCCACGGGGATGGGTACCACAGATGCAGACGAAAGGTAGTCGATTAGTTAGGAATGATGCAGCAAGGATGACAAGTCATGCCACCTCCTAAAATCGTGTTCGACCTACTTTTGCCCGAATTAGAGCAGAAACTCAATGTGGCATGTATTCAGTAAGTCGTTGGAAGTCCGCAGCAGAAATATTGTGGCATGCTGTCTCAATGCTGTTGTTGTTGTGGTCTTCAGTCCTGAGACTGACTTGATGCGGCTCTCCATGCTACTCTATCCTGTGCAAGCTTCTTCATCTCCCAGTACCTACTGCAACCTACATCCTTCTGAATCTGCTTAGTGTATTCATCTCTCGGTCTCCCTCTACTATTTTTACCCTCCACGCGGCCCTCCAATGCTAAATTGGTGATCCCTTGATTCCTCAGAACATGTCCTACCAACCGGTCTCTTCTTCTTGCCAAGTTGTGCCACAAACTCCTCTTCTCCCCAATTCTATTCAATACCTCCTCATTAGTTATGTCATCTACTCATCTAATCTTTAGCATTCTTCTGTAGCACCACATTTCGAAAGTTTCTATTCTCTTCTTGTCTAAACTATTTATCGTCCATGTTTCACTTCCATACATGGCTACACTCCATACAAATACTTTCAGAAACTACTTCCTGACACTTAAATCTATACTCGATGTTAACAAATTTCTCTTCAGAAACCCTTTCCATGCCATTACCAGTTTACATTTTATATCCTCTCTACTTCGACCATCATCAGTTATTTTGCTCCACAAATAGCAAAACTCATTTACTGCTATAAGCGTCTCATTTCCTAATCTAATTCTCTCAGCATCATCCGATTTAATTCGACTACATTCCATTATCCTCGTTTTGCTTTTGTTGATATTCATCTTACATCCTCCTTTCAAGACAGTGTCCATTCCGTTCAGCTGCTCTTCAGGTCCTTTGGTGTCTCTGACAGAATTACAATGGCATCAGCAAACCTCAAAGTTTTTATTTCCTCTCCGTGGATTTTAATTCCTACTCCAAATTTTTCTTTTGTTTCCTTTACTGCTTGCTCAATATACAGATTCAATAACATCGGGGAGAGGCTACAACCAAGTCTCACTCCCTTCCCAACCACCGCTTTCCTTTCATGCCCCTACACTCTTAAAACTGCCGTCTGGTTCCTGTACAAATTGTAAATAGCCTTTCGCTCCCTGTATTTTACCCCTGCCACCTTCAGAATTTGAAAGAGAGTATTCCAATCAACATGGTCAAAAGCTTTCTCTACAAATTCTAGAAACTTAGGTTTGCCTATCCTTAATCTATTCTCTAAGATAAGTCGTAGGGTCAGTATTGCCTCACGTGTTCCAACATTTCTACGGAACCCAAACTGATCTTCCCCGAGGTCGGCTTCTACCAGTTTTTCCATTCGTCTGTAAAGAACTCGTGTTAGTATTTTGCAGTCGTGGCTTATTAAACTGACAGTTCGGTAATTTTCACATCTGTCAGCACCTGCTTTCTTTTGGATTTGAATTATTATATTGTTATTGAAGTCTGAGGGTATTTCGCCTGTCTCATACATCTTGCTCACCAGATGGTAGAATTTTGTCAGGGCTAGGTCTCCCAAGGCTATCAGTAGTTCTAATGGAATGTTGTCTACTTCCGGGATCCTGTTTCGATTTAGGTCTCTTCCATTTCCATAATATTCTCCTCAAGTACATCGCCATTGTATAGACCCTCTATATACTCCTTCCACCTTTCTGCCTTCCCTTCCCTTCTTTGCTTAGAACTGGGTTTTCATCTGAGCTCTTGATATTCATATAAGTGGTTCTCTTTTCTCCAAAGGTCTCTTTAATTTTCCTGTAGGCAGTATCCGTCTTACCCCTAGTGATACATGCTTCTACATCCTTACATTTGTCCTCTAGCCTGCTTAGCCATTTTGCACTTCCTTTCGATTTCAGTTTTGAGACGTTTGTATGCCTTTTCGCCTGCTTCATTTACTGAATTTCTTTATTTTCTCCTTTCATCAATTAAATTCAATATCTCTTCTGTTACCCAAGGATTTCTATTAGCTCTCGTCTATTTACCTACTTGATCCTCTGCTGCTTTCACTATTCCATCTCTTAAAGCTACCCATACTTCTTCTACCGTATTTCTTTCCCCCATTCTTGTCAATCATTCCCTAATGCTCTCCCTGAAACTCTCTACAACCTCTGGATCTTTCAATTTATCCAGGTCCCATCTCCTTAAATTCCCACCTTTGTGCAGTTTCTTCAGTTTTAATCTACAGTTCACAACCAATAGATTGTGGTTAGAGTCCTCATCCGCCTCTGGAAATGTCTTACAATTTAAAACCTGGTTCCTAGATCTCTGTCTTACCATTACATAATCTGACACCTTCCAGTACCTCCAGGCCTCTTCCATGTATACAACCTTCTTTTATGATTCTTGAACCAAGTGTTAGCCATGATATGTCCCGCGCAAATTTCTTTCAGGCGGCTTCCTGTTTCATTCCTTAACCCCATTCCATATTCACCTACTACATTTCCTTGTCTTCCTTTTCCTACTATCGAATTCCAGTCACCCATGACTATTAAATTTTCGTCTCCCTTCACCGTCTGAATAATTTCTTTTATCTCTTCATACATTTCATCAATCTCTTCATCTGTGGAGCTAGTTGGCATATAAACTTGTACTACTGTAGTAGGTGTGGGCTTCGTATCTATCTTGGCTACAATAATGCGTTCACTATGCTGTCAATAGCCGTCGATAATTGTGGAAGTGTAGCCAGTGCAGAATTTTGTGCACTAACTGACCTCTCGATTATGCCCATAAATAATCTATTGGGCCGGCCGCTGTGGTCTAGTGGTTCAGGCGCTCAGTCCGGAACCGCGGGACTGCTACGGTCGCAGGTTCGAATCCTGCCTCGGGCATGGATGTGTGTGATGTCCTTAGGTTAGTTAGGTTTAAGTATTTCTACGTTCTAGGGGACTGATGACCACAGATGTTAAGTCCCATAGTGCTCAGAGCCATTTTAACCATTTTTTTATTCGATTGGATGGATATCGGGAGGTTTGAGGGCCAAATCATTCGCTCGAACCGTCCAAAATGTTCTTCAAACCAATCGCGAGCAATTGTGCCCCGCTGACATACCATCGTTGTTTGGGAACATGAAATCCGTGAATGGCTGCAAATAGCCTCCAAGTAGCCGAATAATATAACCATTTCCACTCGATAATCGGCTCAGGTTGACTAGAGGATCCGCCCCACACCATTGTAGAACCACAACCAGCTTGCACACTGTCTTGTTGACAACTTGGGTCCATGGTTTCATGGGGTCTGCCCCACACTCGAACCATATCATCAGCTCTTACCAACTAGTCGGGACTCATCTGACCACACCAAGATTTTCCAGTCGTCGAGGATCCAACCGAACCCAGGAGACGAGCTGTAGGCGATGTCGTGGCCTTAGCAGAAGCGCTCGCGTCGGTCGTCTGCTGCCACAGTCCATTAACGACACTGTCCTAACGGATACCTTCGTCGTACGTCTCACATTGATTTCCGCGGTCATTTCATGCAATGTTGCTTGTTCTTAGCACTGACAACTTAAGGCAAACGCCGTTTCTCACGGTCGTTATGTGAAGGCCGTCGACCATTTCGTTGTCCGTGTTGAGAGGTAACGCCTGCAATTTAGTATTCTCGGCACACTCTTGATACTGTGGATTGGCGGCGACTATGCCCCAACAGTACTAGGCGCTTCAGTTTCAAACCGCGCTGCTGCTACGATTGCAGGTTTGAATCCTGCCTCGGGCATCGATGTGCGTGATGTCCTTAGGTTAGTTTGGTTTAAGCAGTTCTAAGTCTAGGGGATTGATGACCTCAGATGCTAAGTCTCATTGTGCTTAGAGCCATTTGAACCATACTGTGGATTTCGGAATATTGAATTCCCTAACGGTTTCCGAATTGGAATGTCCAACGTGTCTACCTCCAACTAGCTTTCCTAGTTAAAAGTCTGATGATTCCCATCGTGCAGCCATAATCACGGCGGAAATTTTTTCAAATGAGTCACCTGTGTTCAGTGACAGCTCCGCCAGTGCAATGCCCTTTGATACCTTCTGTGAGCAATGCTACCTCCATTCGTATGCGTGCATATAGCTAGCCCATGACTTTTGTAATCTGTGTCCGCCTAATTAGGTGGGTGGTAATGTGCTCGCCTCCCATGCAAGCGGGCCCGGGTTCAATTCCCTGCCGGGTTGGAGATTTTCTCCGCTCGGTGACTGGGTGTTGTTTTCCTCCTCATCATTTCATCCTCCTCACCGGCGTGCTAGTCGCCCAATGTGACGTCGACTGAAAAAAAACTTGGACTTGGCGGCCGAACTTCCCCGGATGGGGACTACCGGCCAACGATGCCATACGCTCATTTGATTTCAATTTGTAATCTCAGTCAATTACAAGTGTACAGATCTGGAGTATGAAATGAAGGTTGGAATAAAACGAGTTTCTCTTCCACGTCGTGAAGGCCCAAGAGATGTGTACCGGCCACTCTGTCTTGCAGCGTCATGTGGCTGCAGTACGGAGGAGCACGTGCCAACATACCGCTCTCCCAACCGTTTTGCAGACTTTCCAGACCGTGGAGCCGCTACTACTCGGTCAATTAGCCTCTCAAATGTCGTCACGATGCTGACCGCACCCCGCAGCAGTCTTCCCACCGACGATAAATCTCTGACAGTACTGGGAATCGAACCTGGGTCCTCCACATGGGAGCCATCTACGCTGACGACTCAGTTACGGAAGCAGACGTGAAGACTGGAATGCCATTCATTATCACAGGTTCCTTTGAGAACTAGGGACGTAAAAAAGGTGAATATTTGCTTCTTCAGCAAATGGAATAGAATATGGCTGAGGTACAAGTGTTAGCAGTCAGCAGTAATTTTGATACGGAAGCCATACTGGATACTGGGAAGCATTGGGTGTTGGGTAGGGTGCTTATGGATTCGTTTGGAAAGGATTGATTCAGAGACCTTGCCAAACACTGAAGTGCGGCTAATGGAAAGATAGGACTATCACTAGAAGATCTGTTTGATTTGAGGAAGTATAGAGTAAGGTGGTACAATTTAGATATAGGTACAATTCCTGTCAAAGTTTCGCTCAATTTTTCAGTTTCGTCGTGTTGGTAGCATTTGCCTTCTGTGTGATGTTGCGGTGAGGAAATTTTGTGAATCTTCTCCTGTCTTTTCCCTGAATACACCAGTTTTTGCTACAGATATACAATTTTTTTTTGTCGAGGGGTAAGTGAAGTTACTTAGTCATATGTGCTCTTATAAAACGACTAGCTTCCATGTGACTGTAAATTCTATATTAGTGAGGTTTCCGTTCCCGCGTGTTCTGAGGCACCTATAGAGCAAGACTATGTGACACGTATTGTCATTTCTTGGCAAACTTCACTACTATTTACTGCTAATTTCACTCTTGTCAATAGTACATTTCCGATCAGAAAAAGTACAGTTTCGATAACCTGGTACAATTTCTATCAGTGCAGTTCTTTATTTCTGTCCGGCAAGACTGATTACTGTAGACATACTATACAAAATTACCATAAATAAGTACCGTGTATTTAAACAAATTTTCTCGCGTGAGTTTATAAAGCAAATCCCCATGTCAGGTGCCCCGAAAACGACCAGAAAAAACTCTACAATACATGGAGTCCAACTGCATTACATGCGGGAATAAAGAGTGTAATGGATGGATATTTTAGCCTTCAAACTGCATCAGAATTACACAAAATTCCTTTCAGCACTCTGCATTAGGACCTTGCCTAGTACGGCAGTGTGGGTCTCCCACATCGTTCCCCTACGCTCTGTCACGAGCCGCGCGGGGTAGCCGCGCGGTATAGGCGTCCTGTCACGGTTCGCGTGGCTCCCGCCCTCGGAGGTTCGAGTCCTCCCTCGGGCTTGGATGTGTGTATTGTCCTTAGCGTAAGTTAAGTTAGATTACGTAGTGTGTAAGCTTAGGGACCGATGGCGCCACCAGTTTGGTCCCATAAGATGTTAGCACAAATTTCCAATTTTGTTCTGTCAAGAAGCATTGGACTTCATTTCCATTCCATAAAACTCAGTAACTGGAGAATTAACAACATAGTGAAACAGCTTCGATACATTACACAGCACCTACGTACGTAGAGCTCGTACTATTTACAACCACCTCATGTTTCTAATTTATGTTTCTTCCACTATGCTGGTTACATGGGACTTGTATTACAGGTTGAACGTAGTGTTTATCATCATGTCAAGTGTTTCTCGTGTTTTAACCTTTGGTAATGTGTTCTCGCGTGGTATCCGGAAGAATGGACGGATTTGTACCATCATATCTTGTTGATATAATAATGCTCAGTACCAAGTTTTCATACATGACGACTTCATGTTGTTAAGTGGGCACCATTACCCCACAGCATATGATGATGACAAAATGTTGAAACTGCGGCCATGCTATATAAACAATAAATATTTTCGGTACAGCCTATGCGGAATGACAACTTTCAGTAACAGCCTCAGCTCTCACAGTAACAAAAACAGCAGAAAATGCCGGGAACTGCCTATAGCGAACCTAACGCACGCTCCTTTATGTGAATGTAAATTGGGTCACTAGATTGAGACACCGACCAGGAAACATCATGTGTTCCTAGCTACAGTATCCTCCAGTTACAACATTCTCCTCTACTGTTTACAGACTGGCTGAGCTCTCTTGTATCCTGTACTTGACAGTAGTCAGGTTCTTGCGAAAATACTAATTGGATACAACTATCCGACCATTCACATCAAATTGGTTTTCCTGTAGTTTTTCACACAAATGGTCTATTTTTTCTGTCTTAAGTCTGCTACTTACGGTATTTCTGTTTTGCATCGACAAATAAATATGTATTTGTGCACTTATAACGTCACATATGACTCGATATTTACAAATTTAACCACTGAGGTCATTTCATATTATAGCACCCTGCAGACATATATAGGTTGTTATGGGTTTAAGTACAGATATTTCTGTTCATGACTGAGGATAGTGACCTGAAGAACGTTACATCAGTATATACATCATTTGCAGACTAATAGTTATTCCTATTCCGAGTAGTATGATTTTAGATTCGTTAGTACCTCCAAATACACATGACACAAGCAACTCATTGTTTTCCCATGGGCAGCAGGTCAGGTTTTGAAGGTGGATACGTGGATGTAAGGCAGATATTCTATACTGACAGGTGTAATCCACTTCGTGGTGCAGTTACAACAGTGCAGAAAACATTGGATAGTAAATTACGTGTTTTGTTTGTGGGAAGACAGACATAGAGTAAAAATAACTAACACACTGGAGTTTATCTAAATTAAGGTACTAATTATCAAGATATCTGTAACTAGCACCCTGTATGTTCATCAGGTTACCTTCTATTAAGAACGTGGGGGCACTCAATGACTGTGATTTGACTTTGAAATGATAGAGCATAGCAATCAGTCATCCTTTGCCTTATTCGGCAAATCTAGATTTCTGCTAGTGCCTATCCAATGAATAAACTGTGGCAGAAGCCCGAACAACAGGGAACTGACGTACTAGAACATGCATTGATGCTTTGAAATGGTACACTGATAATGGTTAGGCACTAGGCGAAATTTAGATTTGCCGAATAAAACCTGTAATAAAAGGACGACTGATTGTTGTGCTCTATCATTTGAAAAATCCCTGTAAGTTTCAAAGTGAACGATACTATTGCAAATATTTTTTCTTTCTTTTTTTTACATCTGTAGCTGCTTTATTCTTACATGTCCCTAGAGTTTTCGGCGAAATGATCAGTCAGTCAGTCAGTCGGCGCTGTATATCATCCCATTGTTCTTCGATGAGAGGTTAAGGTCTAGACTTTTGGCTACTCAGTCTAGAAAAACCATTCCTTCCAAAGACGATGCAGTGGACACTGCTTTATGGTCACGAACATTATCATGCCGAAACAGAAAGCATCTAATTCCAAACTGTTACCACACTGTTGAAGTATGCCTTTGTCTAGATTGTTTAAACAAAAATTTGAAACGTGCCTTTGAGCATCCGTAGGGTGGCGCGAAGTCCCAATCCTGGCCGCGGCCAGAACCCATAATACACTCCTGGAAATTGAAATAAGAACACCGTGAATTCATTGTCCCAGGAAGGGGAAACTTTATTGACACATTCCTGGGGTCAGATACATCACATGATCACACTGACAGAACCACAGGCACATAGACACAGGCAACAGAGCATGCACAATGTCGGCACTAGTACAGTGTATATCCACCTTTCGCAGCAATGCAGGCTGCTATTCTCCCATGGAGACGATCGTAGAGATGCTGAATGTAGTCTTGTGGAACGGCTTGCCATGCCATTTCCACCTGGCGCCTCAGTTGGACCAGCGTTCGTGCTGGACGTGCAGACCGCGTGAGACGACGCTTCATCCAGTCCCAAACATGCTCAATGGGGGACAGATCCGGAGATCTTGCTGGCCAGGGTAGTTGACTTACACCTTCTAGAGCACGTTGGGTGGCACGGGATACATGCGGACGTGCATTGTCCTGTTGGAACAGCAAGTTCCCTTGCCGGTCTAGGAATGGTAGAACGATGGGTTCGATGACGGTTTGGATGTACCGTGCACTATTCAGTGTCCCCTCGACGATCACCAGTGGTGTACGGCTAGTGTAGGAGATCGCTCCCCACACCATGATGCCGGGTGTTGGCCCTGTGTGCCTCGGTCGTATGCAGTCCTGATTGTGGTGCTCACCTGCACGGCGCCAAACACGCATACGACCATCATTGGCACCAAGGCAGAAGCGACTCTCATCGCTGAAGACGACACGTCTCCATTCGTCCCTCCATTCACACCTGTCGCGACACCACTGGAGGCGGGCTGCACGATGTTGGGGCGTGAGCGGAAGACGGCCTAACGGTGTGCGGGACCGTAGCCCAGCTTCATGGAGACGGTTGCGAATGGTCCTCGCCGATACCCCAGGAGCAACAGTGTCCCTAATTTGCTGGGAAGTGGCGGTGCGGTCCCCTACGGCACTGCGTAGGATCCTACGGTCTTGGCGTGCATCCGTGCGTCGCTGCGGTCCGGTCCCAGGTCGACGGGCACGTGCACCTTCCGCCGACCACTGGCGACAACATCGATGTACTGTGGAGACCTCACGCCCCACGTGTTGAGCAATTCGGCGGTACGTCCACCCGGCCTCCCGCATGCCCACTATACGCCCTCGCTCAAAGTCCGTCAACTGCACATACGGTTCACGTCCACGCTGTCGCGGCATGCAACCAGTGTTAAAGACTGCGATGGAGCTCCGTATGCCACGGCAAACTGGCTGACACTGACGGCGGCGGTGCACAAATGCTGCGCAGCTAGCGCCATTCGACGGCCAACACCGCGGTTCCTGGTGTGTCCGCTGTGCCGTGCGTGTGATCATTGCTTGTACAGCCCTCTCGCAGTGTCTGGAGCAAGTATGGTGGGTCTGACACACCGGTGTCAATGTGTTCTTTTTTCCATTTCCAGGAGTGTAGTTCTGGCGGTGTGCGCGCTGTGGAGAGCAAAAGTTAAATTACGCGAAGTTCTGGTCCGCAAATATGATCAGGAACTTTTATTGGCCGACACGAATTAATCCTTTACACCGCTACGAATCTAAAATAAGCCTAAATAAGGGTCGCCAACCTCTCTTTGAAACGCAGAACGGTATTAAGATAGTCATTTCTTCTATACCATCAATCAAAGTCCTGTAACATCCTCTGATCCGGCCACTGGAACGGTAAATAAACACTGAAAATAGTTACACTGTCTCTAGCTGATTCGTGCTATCTCCGTCATAAACAAAACAAGATAACAGTAAATTTATGTAGAGGGAGGATACTGACAAAAAACACTACAAGTTTCCATTGGAGCAAAATGAATTTGTTGTTCTCTGTAAGAACTCGCCAAATCAGCCTCGCTGTTATTAAACACTACCACCAGCTAGTTGATATCCCCACGTTTTGATATGAGGCGTCTGTCCACCTAAGACAGTGATAATCGAACTGGGGTAAACACCCCCTTGAGGTGTAAAATGATCTTTTTTGGATGGTCAAACAAAAAAGATGCGATTGTCTCTCAAACATGAAATTACGAATCGGAATGGCAAGATGATGACAGAGCTTCTGCACAACACGGAAAAGTAAATAAATTTAATGTAGTAAAAGTATATTGTGCTATAATCTAAGAATACATTGGGAAGAACAATAGGAATAACATAAACAAAAGATCTTGAGCACTAAATATAATTTAGAATAAAGCGAAACGGGTTTGGTCTTCCTAAGGCTTTCCTTACAGTTACAAAAGACGATATTTTAAGTATACAGCTTGAATAAGTATAGTGAACGCATTTTAATTGGGTTGATTTTAAACAGATGTACAGGGTGCAGATGAACCAAATGTCTCTATGGACAGGAGTCATGCAGAGTAAGTTCGTTTTGTTACAAGGGTCTACCTTGACTGTCCATAGTTAACTTTGTTTCCTGGGAAGGAATTCTGGATAGCAGCCACAGAATGTCGGGAATTGCTTCATCATTCATTCTAGCACATATACTGCTCGAACACCGCATATGGAAAAGAAATGTGGCAGTCAAGGTTTATAGATGTGAAAGTAGATTTTCCACTGCGATACGAATACAAAAAAGAAACCTAATGGTCTTGAACCATGTATGGATGTATCTATCTATGCAATGTCCGACGATGTGCTATCACTGACAACAAATCTAATATAAAAAAGTTGTTAGAAATATGCAGTAATCAATTGTTTCGTTGAGTCGTCGGTTCTTGGCTTAATAAAACACCTACAAAACGTAGATATCATTTAACTTTCGTTGTTGTGAAAATGAAAAAAATGAAAGAAAATTTGTTCTTATTTCAAAGTTTCAAATGGTTCAAATGGCTCTGAGCACTATGGGACTTAACTTCTAAGGTCATCAGTCCCCTAGAACTTAGAACTACTTAAACCTAACTAACCTAAGGACATCACACACATCCATGCCCGAGGCAGGATTCGAACCTGCGACCGTAGCGGTCACGCGGTTCCAGACTGTAGCGCCTTTAACCGCTTGGCCACACCGGCCGGCTTCAAAGTTTCGTTAGGCACTAATGTTAGTGTGTGTGTGTGTGTGTGTGTGTGTGTGTGTGTGTGTGTGTGTGTGTGGGGAGGGGGGGGGGGGGAGGGAGGGTTGCAGCGTGGCCAGGAAATGAAATATGTTGGCACTGATTTTATCACCTAACAAAATTAACGGTCAGCACAATGAACTTTCAGTTACGAGGACAGTGGTTCAGACACCATACAGTCATTCCGATTGTTTTCTGTGGTATTCTTAAATCGATAACGGCGTATATTACTATGGTTCCTCTGAAAAGACACATAGTCGATATCCTTTCCCGTTCTTCTCCTTTCCGAAATTGTTCTTGTCTCTGGTGACTTCTTCGTCGATGGATTGCTAAACTCTGTCTTTTCAGTGGCTTCCACTGTCGTTACGAATCTGCTTCTATTAGCGGCAGATTATGGGCTTCAGCAAAGTATCATAACCTGTTGTGTCCTCGCCAATGGACGCAACCGCAGCTGGCATGCTGTGACAGTTTCCGACTGGCGCCACAGGCGGTGCTTTGAAGTGCGCCGGCAACCACAAGCATGGCCCAATCAGCAATCTCTACGCCGCCGCCAATAATATGGTCTTCCGCGTTTTGATAAACTGTGGGCACAGTCAGCAACGGACGGTTCAAGTTGGACGTTGGCGTACGACACTTCTAGTACGGAGCCCCAGGATCGCATTCACTGCTAAAGTTTGTAGTGATCAGCCTGGGAGACTTAGTCTACAAGTTGAGTCGCCTATAGCCGTGCATGAGGGCAAGTGTTTTCCACAATGATTGCCATTGTAGCCTTCAGGATGGACACAGCCTTGTGGACATAGTTTTTAGTAAAGCACACCTTGACAGGCCACTGCTTTGTTCTATCCCTCCACAAGTATGTCCAACGAGTTGCTGTACAACTTTAAGTATGGTATTTGTGTACCATTAATTAATTTGCATTGTCACGGTTCCACCTCGCAACGCCTAAAACTAATACGATGTGTGCGAGCCGCTCTACCATACAACCCGTACACATCATAACCTATCTTTACGTAGCGTGCCTCGTCTACCTCAATTCCTATGAAAGTCCTTTGCAGTACTTCAAGAGAATTCCTCGTAGTTCAGTACTGACTATAAGTTAATTTCTCTTTTACACTAGATCAATGATTAACTGTGGTCCTAGGTGGAAGTAATTACGAGGGTTAGTTTTTTCTCCAAGGTACAATCGGGCACGAAATGGAAACCAGAGTGAAAACCAAAATTTAGCAACGTATTCCAGTTATTTCTCTACATAGTCGCCTCTCCGACTCAGACATTTATCATAACGTTGTAGCAACTTCCCAATACCCTTGCCATACTGGCCATCCACCGGCGCCTTCGACCAGTTCCCTATGCTGGTCTGCAGCTCGTTGTCTGTACCAAAATGCTGTCTTCTTAGTCAGCGGTTCACGTGAGCAGAGATGAACGTCAGGGGGAGCCAAGCCCGGACTGTAAGGTGGGTGATCAAAACTTCCCATCGAAAATTCTGCAGGGGCGTGTTCGTTGTAGCTGTAGTGTGCGGCCGAGCATTTTCATGAAGAAGGACAGTGTCTGATTCTAACATTCCTCTTCGTTTGTTCTGATTTTTCATTCATAGACGATTTCTCTAGCTGCCTGATCGACTAGCTGAACAAGATCATTGGTTGACACTCGCTTTCTTGTTTTCCCGCCAGCATCACGAGCGTCTGTGCCTCCTGATCAAAGTTCCTACACCATTGTCACGTTTTGCTGTCAAGCATGACAGTTACGTTAAGTGGTCTGCGTGAAATCAGGCGGAAGCTCTCTGCGTGAAGAAATCAAATGACAGGGCGCACTTCACTCTCAGCGGGAGACTTTATTGTTCTGGACCTCTTTACGTGCTCAGTGCCGCTGAGAACTGAGAGGTGGGACGTGACGTGATCGACGGGCATACTAGAGACACTGAGCAACACATCTCTACAAAGCTTCGTCGAGTTTTCAATTTCGCGACCGATCGCACCTCGAAAAAAGAATAGCGCTCATATAATGACCTACTCGACAATATATCTGAAATTTTGAACACCTACAAACATGCTCCATTCGCATTCATTCATTTCTTTCCTTGACTCATTCCTTCGAAAAATGTATATATTGTTAATTTTTTGTTGTTGTTGCAGTTGTTGTGGTCTTCAGTTCGAAGACTGGTTTGATGCAGCTCCCCATGCTAGTGTATCCTCTACAAGCTTCTTTATTCCCGTTTGGCTACAGTGACCCATTTCCATTCATATCTGCTTACTGTATTCCGGCCTTGGTCTCCCTCAAAAATGTTTGTGTCTGCACTCCACATTTTCTTCCGTTAACAAACCGACAATTCCTCAGTATCTCAAGATGTGTCCAGACAAGCAATCCCCCATTCAATTGTCAGTCGTCTTTAGCACCATATTTCAAAATGTTGCATTCTCTTCCTGTTTGCGCTGTTTACTACCCACATTTCACTTCCATACAAGACTACATACAAGTACCTTCAGGGAAGACATTCTAACACTTAAATTTTTTTTTCTATATTTAAAAAATTTCTCTTTTTCAGAAACATTTTTCTTGCTATTGTATTTAATATATTTGTGTATATCCTCTACTTCGGCCAAAGTCAGTAATCTGCTGCCGTAGCAACAGTACTCACAGACTACTTTTAGTGTCTCATTTCATAGCCTGATTATATCACTACCACATGATATAAATCGACTACATTCCGTTATATTTGTTTTACTTTTATTGATGTTCATCTCATAATCCCTTTCCAAGACATTATTCTTTTCATTCAAGTGGTCTTCCATGTCCTTTGCTGTCTCTGACAGAATTACAATGTCACCGGTAAACCCAAGGAAAGATCATTAAAGCTGGTAAATATTTGACACCACCTCATGCTGTCGGTGCTGGCTCGGCTCCGTCTATGAATGCTAAATGCATTGGTTGCGTTGGTAATGTTGGATGTAGTTCAGTGTTACAGCATTTGTTTGTTGGCTTAGCGTTCTGGCACATGAGACAGATTTTTAAAAGCTGTTCAGTGTGTCTGCACATATTTCGAAAACAGCAGCATAAATTCAGTTTTCTCAAGCATTTAGTAGCGGTGTAATGCTACCAAACCTAGTGAGTATGCCAAACCAAAGAGTCTTTACATGGATTAGGGATACAGACACATCAGTTATTACTATTGACATTGTGTCAGTAGAACAATAAGTGAATGTGAATCTTATTATGCTTTTGAGCTCCATCAGACAGGTCGCTTGATAGAAGGGTTCTTACCTCATAGCACCTAGGATCAGAATCCTGTAGTGTTGCCCTACTATTACACAACTCTAAATAATGTTGCGCACAGCAGTTGCCTTTGATTGAAAGTATTCTGTAATCTGCAGTTTGTTCAGTGAGATGAAAAATTTCAGTTACTCCTGGTGGGAGACGCAATAAAGCGTTAGCGATGACATTATTCTCACCTTGGATGTGAATTTCTTCAAAGTTATACTCTTGAATAGATGCCAACCCTCTAGCAATTCTAGGGTGCAGTAACTTACATGTTAATAGAAAGCTAAGTGCCTAGTGATCACAGTACACTTTGTTATGTGTACCATAAATATAACAATCAATTTCTTAAAATCCCAAATGACAGCTAGAGCTTAGAGCTCGATTGGTGAATATCCAGACCACAAGCCCTGGGGCTTGTGCTCTTGGTCGAATGCACTCAAAGAGACAGAGATCAGCAGGTCCGTCTCATACGCGCAAACGAACATCACTTGCAAGCAGGCAGAATCTTCTTCCATCGCTGAAGAGCACGGCGCGCCATTCCGTCTTCCAAGTGATCCTCTGACGGCACCAGTCGAAACGTGAACCACTCACGTGAAACTATGGCGTTAGTGGACGACGGGCTAGAGATGTGCGTAACCATAGTCCCACTGCTAATAACCAGTTCGCAATCGTTCATGTTGACATGCATGGACTCACAAGCCTTTGTATCTGTGCCGTTGTAGCTGTACAATCTTCCGCTGCTACCTTTACAGTACAACGCTGCTGGCTGGCATCTGCGCTACATGGACGTCCAGAATCTCGTCTATGGGCGTGAGAATGTTCACGAGACCACTGCTACCAGCATTGTTGCACAACTAATGCAGGACGTCCAACTTGTGTGGAAGTTCTCCGAAGGGACCATCGCCACAATGTGATCTCTTTCGACTCTCTCAGTTGGCTATAGGAAGCACGAATGCGTCTCCGTAGTATCTTTGCCTGCTTGCTTCACACGTCTCCACCCCACTAAGTCTTCTGGTTGTGAGTATTCCTTAGGGTTAGACACAGATGGCGTTCTGGTAGCTATGCCATTACGCTACCTGCTGGTGGACAACGCTGAAACCATTATCGGTACATTTACTACCCAGGTGAAATATGCCGTCGTCGGATCAATATCGACGTCGTCTTTCTAGGTGTCATAATTTTTTTTCTGGCGGTGTATTTTACATTTGTTTTTGGTAGAGCGCGCTGTTTGGCTATGAAAATTGCCTAGAAGGGCTCAATGGTCACTAATTTCTCTGTACGTCATGATGGTCTGCTACCTTTACAGTACAACGCTGCTGGCTGGCATCTGCGCTACATGGACGTCCAGAATCTCGTCTATGGGCGTGAGAATGTTCACGAGACCACTGTTACCAGCATTGTTGCACAACTAATGCAGGACGTCCAACTTGTGTGGAAGTTCTCCGAAGGGACCATCGCCACAATGTGATCTCTTTCGACTCTCTCAGTTGGCTATAGGAAGCACGAATGCGTCTCCGTAGTATCTTTGCCTGCTTGCTTCACACGTCTCCACCCCACTAAGTCTTCTGGTTGTGAGTATTCCTTAGGGTTAGACACAGATGGCGTTCTGGTAGCTATGCTATTACGCTACCTGCTGGTGGACAACGCTGAAACCATTATCGGTACATTTACTACCCAGGTGAAATATGCCGTCGTCGGATCAATATCGACGTCGTCTTTCTAGGTGTCATAATTTTTTTTCTGGCGGTGTATTTTACATTTGTTTTTGGTAGAGCGCGCTGTTGGGCTATGAAAATTGCCTAGAAGGGCTCAATGGTCACTAATTTCTCTGTATGTCATGATGGTCTCTATTTGTTCTGATTGTTTGTCATTAAGAGGTGTAGTAAGTTGTCGCAATCAATTACACTTCATGTAGGCTCCAGAATCCACTGCTCAAAGTAACTTTCGAGAAAGCATTTAGTGTAATTTTGGACGACGTTTTATGTCTGCCATCGACTATAAACTTATGTGTTCCCCAACATATCGAATGTAAGTTGGAGTCGCCCGCATCTCGTGGTCGTGCGGTAGCGTTCTCGCTTCCCACACCCGGGTTCCCGGGTTCGATTCCCGGCGGGGTCAGGGATTTTCTCTGCCTCGTGATGGCTGGGTGTTGTGTGCTGTTCTTAGGTTAGTTAGGTTTAAGTAGTTCTAAGTTCTAGGGGACTTATGACCATAGATGTTGAGTCTCATAGTGCTCAAAGCCATTTGAACCATTTTGTAAGTTGGAGTCACCACCAACTACAGTGCTATGAGCTGGGTACCCATTCTAAATGAGACTTACGCTTTCCTTGAACCTTTCAGCAACTATGTAATCTAAGGCTGGGGATCGCAAATCAGTTACTAATTCGACTGTCGAATAAAACTTCTGCCCTTACTAACTCACAGCAACCACCTGCTTCAATTTCACTACGAGATAAGCTATCTAGTAACAACAAACTCGCCATCACCAACTGAGTTTAGTCTATCCATTTCATACACAATACTGTCCTTGGTGAAACCTTCGACCGAACGAATCTCCGGCTTCTCCCAGCTCTCTGTGCCTATAACGATTTCTGATTCAGCTGTTTCTATGATCGCTTGGAGCTCTGGTTCTTCCCTAACACAACCGCGGCAATATACAACAGTATTTCCGATGTTTCTTAGCCATGACCTCGTCCTGTATTTCAACTGTTACCTTTGAGACCTCGTGTTTGAACTTTTCCGAGGCCCTCTAACCTAAACAAAAGCGCCCAGTCCACTACATACAATTCCACTGCACGTGAAAACGCTTCCTGTATGCAGCGGACCTTCGATCTGTAGAGCATCCCAACATTTCTACACCTTCTAAAGCAAGTCTAGAATTCTGCCGCCTACACGGACGTAGACTTTTCTGATCTTTGATTCAGACCCTCCAGTCAACACTCTACCAAAGATCTGCAATCGATCCTTTGAATAATACTGAAGATGGTGAGCTCTGCCTTCATCTACGCAGGATTGGTTGTCTTTACTGATTCAGATACCTGTTGAAAACAGAATCTTTTCGATTATGAAACGACACGTATTTTTGGTATTACCTTTTCCACATCAGGCCTAACTCCTCCAGCATTCACATTTATGAAGTCAGATAAAGCTATTAGTTCTGGTTAGTGTGGTGTGTTGATCCCCACCTGCTCACTTCGTTAACCATAGGCCGCATATTATTGAAAGTGTTTGTCAGATAGAAATGTTAGTTTGGCGATTCTTCAGCCATCTTTTGTCATGTGATGTTAAGAATGAATAAATCAATTGTTATTTAGACCGAAACTCCTCCCAGAGTTCTGATTTACGTTACCTTTGCCTTTTATTAAAGTCTTAATTGCAACTGAAAGAGTCGGAAGCTTAGAAGCTTACACAGCTAAGACTGGAAATAAAAATTTGAAGTCGTGGGATGCGTGGAAAATCACCAGAAAGACGGTGAAGATTTTTCCTTCTCACATACAGAAAAATTCCAGCAGAAATGTGAGTTTAGTCCTATTCTCTGTAGCTTAGTGAGAAGGGCATTACTAGTAGAGCTGAAGTCAACCAACGCAAGTTCAAAAGGAACAACACCAGTTTCTGAGAATGTCACAACACAACCTTGTTTGCTAACACGCAAAACTGTATTCCATGTACAGAACAGAGAAGTTTAGCTGCCATAGGGGGGAGGGGAAATAAATATTTCCTGAGTGCGGCATGGCACAGAATATCCATTTTTGTATGTAATTTCTTCTATACTTAGACAACACAATGACAAATTCCGTCTCTCAGTTCACTTATGAACATAATAATATGATACTCGAATTATGATGGTTCATAATTAATAATTTACCACTTTTTGACCTTCTGAAATAATAATATAAGTTAAATGGCCGTTGTGCCGATTCTGGGTAGAGAACACTAAAAAATCGGTTCTTTGATCAACTCATCCTCTTGACTCTACAACTCAACTCAAAACTGTCACCAGAACAACAATGCATTCATATTCAAGGACGGAAAACGCGGTATAACTTTCTTCCTGTCAAATGACCAACCGTCGGCGGAGGTTGCTTGGGAAATGGAAGGACCGGGCAATCGGGAATCGAACATCAGTCGTAGCAAATAACACAGTTTATTATACCTCCCAGTGCTGCGGTGCATTAAAAAACAAGATAACAATTTTACCAGTGCAATAACAAAGGCCAGCTGCTGCAGCAGAACACAATCATCCCGCTCCCCAGTGACACACCGAGAGACAGGATTCAAACCCCGCCGTCGCCCACCAGTCTGGACGCGCCACAGCACACACTGGTCGGACAACGCAACCACCGTACACTTCTAGAACGCTTATACGAAGATATCTTAAAGCAGATACAACAAAGTCGAATACATAGGCCAGCTCACATTGTTAATCAGCCAAGGTACATGAGTTGCTAGCTGATCAAATGTATGTAGTATTAAGACAATACCGCAAAATTGAACCATAAATCTCTCGCTTAAAATAATACTAGCATTCAAATGACAGCCGCGTGCCAGGATTACAATGTAATGCCCCACCCCACAGTTCAATGAATTTACAATACGAGTTCGATAACATCCAAGACGTTTTCAAATATGCAACGATTTCTTAATGTAGACGCAATTTTGCTCACCAACAAGCAGAACATAATTAGCAGAATAAATTATTAATGACACACAAACTAATCTCGACGCCCATGTAAATTTACAGGAGACAATAAAGTTAACAGTTTGGCACATAATAACAGGACAATTAAAGTACCCTCTATGGCTTATTATTAAACATGGAAAACAAGATCAAAACTCATGAATAAATGTGTACCGCGAGAGACGGAGATATTACGCTGATCAGCTCCCCACATCTTTTGAACTTTTCAGATTAGTACTGGTTTAACCAAACAGCAGTTAGAGCCACAGTTTAAATGTGGCTGACATAACGATACACAATTCTGAATGTTAATAAGTGTCAGACAGACAACGTGCTCATCCAAACTAGATTCTGAGGTGTATCTCTTTCATTCCAGAATGAATTTTTCACTCTGCAGTGGAATGTGCACTGATATGAAACTTCATGGCAAATTACAACTGTGAGCCGGACCGAGACTCGAACTCAGGACCTTTGGTTTTCGTGAGCAGGAGGGTAGAAGACAAGGTTCTGGCGGAGGTAAAGCTGTGAGGACGGGTCGCGAGTCGTGCTTGGGTACCTCAGTTGGTAGAGCACTTGCACATGAATAGCAAACGTCCCGATTTCGTGTCTCGGTCCGGCACACAGCTTTAATCTGTCCAGAAGTTCCATTTCATTCAATTTCACAAAATACTGTCAAGCAACCGCAGTTTAAATCAGTTTCAAAAACGCGCTCACCCGGTGTACATACTCTGATGAACCAAAAAATTACGGCCACCTGCTTAGTAACTTGTTTGTCCACATCTTGAACGTGTGCCATGGATTGGACGAGACCCTAGTAGGTTTCTCGAGGTATTTTCGCCGACCGCGGTGGTCTAGCGGTTCTAGGCGCGCAGTCCGGAACCGCGCGACTGCTACGGTCGCAGGTTCGAATCCTGCCTCGGGCATGGATGTGTGTGATATCCTTAGGTTGGTTAGGTTTAAGTAGTTCTAAGTTCTAGGGGACTGATGACCTCAGATGTTAAGTCCCATAGTGCTCAGAGCCATTTGAACCATTTGAACCATTTGAACCTTACCGATGGTAGCAGACTGGCATACTTGTTGTGCTCACACTCCCACGGCGGTTTTCTTCTGCGTAAACCACTCCCACACGGCCTCCTGTCCACGCCCCGGCTGACGGGGTGCCACTGATCTGATGTATTCCGGGTGTCGGTGTCATCAGCCTCGCTCAACCACTAACTCAGGTTGCGTGTCCATTTCCCAGACTGAAAACCTCCCGCCTGGGCCTAGTCAGCCCGGTACTGCTAACTCTGTCGACTTCATTCTGCCCTCTCACTCCACACGCCCAGAGAGGTTGCAGAATATGAACAGCTAACCCTGGACTCGGACGAAGCGGTCTCGGACGATAGCAGATGTCCTCTTCAAGTTAGCATGTCCTACCCCAGACTGAAAAAAATGGTTCAAATGGCTCTGAGCACTATGGGACTTAACATCTGTGGTCATCAGTCCCCTAGAACTTAGAACTACTTAAACCTAACTAACCTAAGGACATCACACACATCCATGCCCGAGGCAGGATTCGAACTTGCGACCGTAGCGGTCACGCGGTTCCAGACTGAAGCGCATAGAACCGCACGGCCACACCGGCCGGCACCCCAGACTGACTCCGTCCTCGGCCTCCTGTCACTTAGACCTCGGTGCACGCCACGCGCGCCTCCTACTGGCGGACGCTCTCTGGTATAGAATCTGTAGAACCCTGGAGCGTGCCGCAAGCTATAGATCCTCCTGACACGGCTCAGTTCCCATAACAGCCGCTGCGATTTAATGGTAACTCTCCGCACTTTTCACAACCCCTATGATGTTACAGCTAATGGTCGCCAACAAACAAAGGAACCCTCCCCCCCCCCCCCACCTATGCAGGAGGTGGGGCGAAGGCACGAACATCGATGTCACACTGATCACGCCCAATCTCGCCACCAGAGTAACAAATTTGATGGTCTGGGACCAAGTAACAACCAGTGATCATAACCTTATCACATTCTCGTTGGGAGACGAGGAGTGCCGCTGGGACATGGGGTGAGAGACACAGTTAAACTACAACAGGGCTGACTGGGACCGCCTGTCAAGGGAGTGTGAAATACCAACATTGCCAGAAGGTGACAAGAATTTAGAAGGATACGCCGAGGAACTGGTGAAAGCATTTTCTAGGTCGGTGAAAGCTGCCGTACCAACCAGGAGGAGAGCCGTGGCGGCCTCTCCGTCACCATGGTCAAACGAACTAGGACAGATGCGCCAGTCTGTAAGGAGGTCGAGGAGGTACTATCAGCGGAGTGTCGTCTGGGAGGAAAAGCAACGTTGGTTGCAAAGATACAGAGAGGCGAAGGAGCACTTCCAACAGGAGCTTAAGGCAGTAAGACTACAGAGCTGAGAGAAGTACGTGCAAACACAACTAGTTACAGACCCATGGGGCATCCCGTACAAGTTAGTACGGGAGAAGATCAGGTCACCCATGGTGTTGTCTACCGTCAAGGATCAGGACAGGGTGACGGAAACCTGGCAGGAAACTGCTGAGGTCCTCCTCCGTGTCCTGCTGCCTGACGATAGCGAGAATGATGACTCTGAGGCACAGCAACAGATCAGGAGACAAGATCAAGAGGAATACCGGAACAACAATATGGTATATCCCTTCCCCGAAGAAGAAGTAGCTGTTCAGATAAATGCCCTTAAAAGGGGCAAGGCTCCTGACCCAGACCGCATCACTGCAGAGGTGGTGCAATTCCTGGCCCCCCAGCTGGTGGCACCTCTCACAAAGCTATACAACGAGTGCTTGCGGCCCAGACAAAGCTCCTAAAGAAGCCAAATCTTACAGCCCCATCTGTTTATTGGACATACTGGGGAAACTTTTTGAGAGATTGCTAGCGGACAGACTGGCAGCACACGAGTACTGTGTGGGATGAGCGACAGACAGTTCGGTTTCAGGTCCGGAAGATCGGCGTCTGACGCCATCGCCCTGGCTGCGGAGGTCTGTGCCTCAACCCCACACAAATACGTGGTCAGCATCATGGTGGATATCAGTGGCGCCTTTGACAACCTGTGGTGGCCCTCGCTCTTCTCCCGCTTGCGCTATATGGCTGACTTAGGAGCTATTGTGAGATTAGGGAGGTCTGCCTATCGTCCCCTCGCGGGAGAATAAGTAAAAAGGGTACCAAGGGGTGTCCACAGGGATCTGCCCTCGGGCCACTCTTCTGGGATATTAACATGGACAACCTGCAGAACAGCGATGATGTGCTAGAGGGCATAGCCTACGCAGACGACCTGCTCCTGCTGGTTGGCGGTCGTAGCTGTGAAGAGTTAGAGCCAAAAATTGAGAGGGCCATATCAATCTTAAGTACATGGTGCCACACGGCCAAAATGAAGATCTCAACAAGCAAGTCTACATACTTACTACTGAAAGGACAACTAGCTAGGAATCCGACCGTAAGAATAGACGGTTCACCAGTTCTTCGACGCCATGAGGCACGATACCTGGGAGTAGTCGTCGATGAGAGGTGGAATTATACTTCACACATTGACACCGTTACACAAAGATCATTAGAAACACTCAACAATCTAATAGCGATTGGACACAAACGATTCCACCTGCCACCAGAACTAATAAAATTATACCATAACAGCATTTTGAAATCAATTGTAGGATACGGGTCAGGAGTCTGGGCCCACAGGCTCACGAGGGTCATGCTTGACATGGCTGTAAGAACAGTGCAGCGAAATATGCTCCTGAGATCAGTAGGGGCAAACAGAACAACTCCAGGTGGCGCGCTAACAGTATTAATGGGGCTCTATCCGCTCGATATAAAGATCAGAGAACAAGCGACATGGTACTGGGTCAAAAAGGGAAACAGGGATAATATAATCGAACTAACGGGGATTCACGTGGGAAACAAAATGGAAATCAGACGCAGGGGGGAAGAGTTTTGGCAAGAACAGTGGGACAATGAAGAAACCGGTCGCATAACACATGAATTACTGCCCAATATCAGGGAGCGGTTGCAATTAAAATATTTCAAACCTTCAAGAGGACTGCTGCACTTTCTTACGGGACATGGACCCTACCCGGCACACCTATGCCGGTTCGGGAAACGGGCTACACCAGCGTATGACTGTGGGTCCACACCAGGCACCCCAGAACATGTAGTGTATGAGTGCCACCTCTTCGACGACGTTGCGGCACTATTACGTCATCAGTTACCCAACCATTACACGTACCACCTGCTCAGGCATGAGGACCACTTCTCAATCTTGAACAAATTGGCAAACGAAATCTCACACAAAGTCATAAAGGAATTTCTAAGGAACAACAATTAAGATCTCACTTTGCTACTGACTTGACTCCGTGCACTTGTCCGGTTTCGCCGAGGCGTGGACTTGGCCAGCCGCTTCACGGCTGGAATCCGCCGCGTCTGGGATTAGGGGGAGGGAGTGCCTTTCTTACCGATTCAGACATTCACCGGATACGATATTAGGTTAAATATTAGGTTAGACGTAGGATAAGCTAGGATAGCGACACTGGTATAGTACTGCAGCGATCAACGACTCCGGGCCTGCCCAGTACCAGGGGCATGTTGACCGGGATTAGCTCGGTGAACACGGCCAACAACGTAGGTTTATACAACGCTGGCACACCTGTAACGCTGCAGGTAAAGTAGATTAGCATAAGCAGAAACAGGCTAACAAAATCTAGACACAATAGTAGTGCCCACAGTGTGAGTAGAAGAACTAACCATAGAATAAGCTGTAGTAATAACACTTGAATTGTATCAATTAGGATCCATTAATTGTTTAAGGTGGTGGGTTGTTTATGTATCATATATATTGAAGAATAAAGATTTAAAAAAAAGAAAAACCCTATGTACCACAGCTTACATTTTAAGACTACGGAAACAGCCTAAAATATTCAGAGTCCTGCAAGATATCAAGAACCAGCCTCTACCTTTCAAGAGCTGTCAACACCAACTCCATAATTTTCCGAGTCCCAAACAGCTCCATATTTTTAAAACAATCTGGGTTTTCAGACACATAGCACTGCTTAACTGGTTGGATTTGTCCTCACCACGGCAATTTATATTGGTTCTGCTCTGCTCCCAGATGCAGCCGTCCATTCTGGTACTATATTTTACCATCTAATTTTCAGAGGAATTTTCCTGATGTGTAGGATTCTCTCTGACTCAAAGCCATCACAGAAAACTAATAAAAAGAGTACACCATGGTCTCTGGAGACCTCACCCGAGAGCCTTAGACACTCAGCTAGATCGAGTTCATACTAGAAGCTGATCGGAGGAGGATCCAGCCGGCTCGCCATTGCCTGCAGCAACTGCGGAAAACCCACCGAAATGTCTACTAATCCTCTCATGACAGGAACAGCCACGACTCAACCAGCACGTCCTCCGACGCTGCACTTAACTTGTCTAAAATTTAAGTTTTTTAGCCTATTTTTGATATCCAAGAAAACTAATGTAATCTCTGTTCACATTCAATGTGCCATATTTTACTCGTGTAAACCGAATATTTTTCAAACAGTCGATATGTTACGCCATAGAAGTTCTGAGTACAGGCATTGTAAACTTTGGTTGCTGGTAGCATTGCCGTTGCAGAAGGGATTCTAAGAGCAGTCAGTGAGGGAGCCGGATGTTGGCAATGTTACTGAGCGGATGGAAATAGCTTGGAGAATGCAGTGATAAAAATGCAGAGAAGGTGAATTGTAAATTATGATTTTGCAGAGATTAATTGGGCAATTGCAGATTGTTTTTTGAGGTAGATTGTTGCTGCACTGCACTGCTTGCTTGCGCGTAATTATGATGTGTATGAATAACGTAAGGCTTTAGCGGAATCTCTCTCTATTGATCTGGGTTAGTTGGTTTCATTGTTCAGACGACAGTTAATAAAGATTTTCTTTCACATGGCTTGCATTCAGAAGGTATAGATTTTATCACTCTTTTACCATTCCAGTATATAATTTTGGCAGAGTAAAATTTGTTATAAGGGATAATTTTGTAACGATGATTACCATAGTCAAATAATCATTTTTTACAATAAAGATTTTTATAACGATCAGTTTCCCTAATTATTTAACGAGTTCAGTTTACAGTACCGTCTCCCCACGAAAGAAATTAACCTTCTGATTATGTGCGTCGCCGCACTGAAGTCTGTGGAACACGGTGGCTAAAGCTGAAACATGATCAGTTGAGAACAGTTACTCGCCTTTGCACTGCAATCGGCAAGGTTTTCTTTCCTCTTTAGTTTATGTGCTGCTGCGCTGAATATTTTGCGTTCATCACTTCGATCTGTACCGAGATTCCAATGCCACATATAGACCATGTGACATTTGCTACGGCCAGTTTTGCATTACAGTCAAGCTAGATCATTCACAGCCATATTTTCTTTTCGAAACTCATTAGGTCAGTTGAGGCGAGGTTCAGTTCAAAAAATGGCTCTGAGCACTATGGGACTTAACATCTGTGGTCATCAGTCCCCTAGAACTTAGAACTACTTAAACCTAACTAACCTAAGGACATCACACACATCCATGCCCGAGGCAGGATTCGAACCGGCGACCGTAGCGGTCACGCGGTTGCAGACTGAAGCGCCCAGAACCGCACGGCCACACCGGCCGGCGAGGTTCAGTTCACATTGCATTTCACATGCAGACAGTTTCATTTTTGCAGTGCAGTGCATGTGCATTATTCCGTGTCTAGAAATTTGTCAGTCAGACTGCGTACGTAAATTCACGCGCCATTTTTAGAGAAAAATTTTGGTGATTCATTCTTTCAAAATTCAATTAGTAATTTTATGTAGCATTTTCATTCTGTCAGATCTGTATGCTGGAATTGCAAATCACGTAATGTGACGTCACGCTTTACAGTACTGCTCACTCCTGCCCAATACACAGTTTCGCAGGACGGTTTATTTAGTTTACAGTTTGGTTTTTTTTTATTACTTCGTTAATTTAAAAAAAGTTGTACAGTTTTCGGTATGGCAACCCGTCTTTTATCTGATAACATTTTCGTACTTACATCACTTGTGTTGTTCAGGACAACAACACAGATACACGAATGTAAAGAATAGCAGTTCAGTTCACTCGAGTTGCAGTTCACAAAATTAAAAACAGAAACGTTGCAACAACCACTGCAGAGTCGTACACCTAATAACGTATCGCTGTAAAACCATGTCTCTTCATTCTCCGAAGTAGTACAAGTAACACGAATTCTTGCGGAAATGACGGTGTTGCGATTCCACCTCAGCCAGCCCGAACTTTGGGCGAGGAGAAGAGGCTGAGCTTCCAAGGGAAAGCGCGCTAACCGAGTTAGGGGCGGCTGCATTAGCTGCACATGCGACCGCCTCGTAAACAGCCGGACGACAAAGTGGCTGCCCGTGCCGTAATGCTGACACGGCCATAGCTGGAGGAGTGCGCCCGGACGCGCTTCCTCTAAGTGTCCCCATGTGGGTCCTGCTTTTCTGGATGTATTAAAAGACCACGTGTGGTCAGCATCCGTTGTAACAGTTGTCGTGAGAATGGGATGGAATTTGTTGAGTTAAACATTGGGTCTTAAGTCTGTAGCTAACGAAGCAGTTAACAGCCACGTTAGGAATTGTTAGTAACAACGATGTATATTTCGTGCTCTGCAGCTCGTAAAAATTGTAAATATGCCACCATATCAATGATTAATCACAAAAAATAATTGCAATGAGGCATTTGCGATTAGTATGACCGCAAATTTTTTCAAAACTTTTTTCCAAATAATTTACGATCCGTCGTGGAATGGAAACCAAAATGAAAATCAAAAATGTTTTATTTGCATCATTTAGCTGTGACCCACCTCCCCCTCCCCCTGCTCCTCCCCCCCCCCCCCTGCCCCCCTACATCCAGCCGTTCCGACTTAAACATTTTTCATAGCGTGGTACCAGTTTTCCGGTCATCTCGTCATAAAAGGCAGCCGCCTGTGGTTTTCGCCAATTCCCTATGATACTGTGCAGCTCGTTGTCTGTGCTAAAATGCACTCCTCATGGTCAGCGCTTCATTTGAGCGAAGAAACGAAACTTAGAGGGAACCTAGACCAGGCTGTACCGTGGGTGACGAAACAGTTCCCGTCGTGAACGTTGCAGGAGTGTGTTCGTAGCCCCTGCAGTCTGCGGCCGAGAACTGTGTTGAGGGAGGAAATGCAGGACAGTTACGCTGCATGAAACCAGGCGAAACCCCTCAGCAGGTCTTCACACATAGCGGAAGACACTATTTTCTAGGCATCTTCAAGTGCTCATTTAGCGCTCGGAGCTGAAAAGTTCGAAATACGCAATAGACGGGCATACTAGAGACACTGCGCAGCACATCTTTCACTCTGGTTTTAATTTCACAGCCTCGTAATAAACAATCAGCTGCACAAATGTAAATAGCATATGTTACATTCATTCTATTTTTGCAACAGGTACTGCTTCAGACCACGACTTGTTAGTTTCAGTTATTCTGGGCAGAACACAATTATTTGACAATTAATATATTTTCGTTATGGTGATTAAAATAAGAAAAGAATAGTAACAATAGTATGCCGATTATATAAATGAAAATTTCAGGATCGTTTAACGCATTAATCTTTCAGATGGGGATATTTAGTTCATGTGGACTTAAGCTAAACTTGATAGCAAGTGTTCATTAAATGTGTAATAATATCTGTACAGCAGTCACATGAAACGTAAGTATCAAATATCTTTCACATTAACAGAAAGCTACGATTATAAAAGTTGTATTTGCTGTTATAATTGCTTGTGTATAATAAACAAAAAAACTGTGCCCAATGAACTAAAATTTCGCCAAAGAATACACTAAAATATGTTGACTTGTAAAATATATTATAAAAATAAAACAATTTGCCTATTAAGCTCAAATATTTTGAAATGCAGCACCCCAGCATGCTGAGATCCAAGAGGCCTGTTAACTGTCACGAGTATATGAGCAGCTTACCTAAGCTTTTCAAAATATGTCGAAACATGGCTGTGTTGCATTATCATTGTTAATTATGGTCTGCCCATAGTATTCACTGATCAGCCAGAACATTACGACTACCGATCCACTATCGATGTAAACCCATCCAGGCAATAGCAGAGTCAGCTGGCCAGCAGTGACTGCCAGTCAGACTCAGGCATGGTACTTGTAGTATCTGTGATTGTGCTGTCCCTGTGTAGAATGGGGAACGCGCGCAATCTGTCTGAGTTTGATGGAGGGCATGATGTGATGGCCCGGAAGCACGGCACAAGCATTTAGGAAACTGCACGACATGGTATGGTGAGTGACTTCAACACGTCACGAAACCAAAGTAAACCACGTCCAGACATCGTGGAGGTTGGGCGGACGCTCCTCATTACAGCTTACACTACGCTTGTCCGCCCTCTTCTGGAGTACTGCTATGCAGTATGGGATCCACATCAGATAAAGTTGACGGTTAAGATCGAAAAAAATTCAGAGAAGAGCTGCTCGTTTTGTATTATCACGAAATAGGGGACAGAGTGCCACAGATGTGATACACGAATTGGGGTGGCAGTCATTAAAGCGAAAGCGATTCTCGTTGCGGCAGGACCTTTTCACGAAATTTCAGTTACCTCCTTTGCCCTCAGAGTGTTAAAATATTTTGTTGCCGCCCACCTCTATAGAAAGGAATGATCATCACAATAAAATAAGACAAATTAGAGCTCTCACGGAAAGATTTAAGTGTTCATTTTTCCCGCACGCTGTTTGAGAGTGTAACGGTAGAGAAATAGCTTGAAGGTTTTGCGATGGCCGGCCGCTGTGGCTGAGCGGTTCTAGGTGCTTCAGCCCGGAACCGCGCTGCTGCTACGGTAGCAGGTTCGAATCCTGCCTTGGGCATGGATGTGTGTGATGTCCTTAGGTTAGTTAGGTTTAAGTAGTTCTAAGTCTAGGGGACTGATGACCTCAGATGTGAAATCCCATAGTGCTTAGAGCCATTTAAACGTTAAGTAGTGCGATGAGCTGCAGAGTAATCATGTAGATGTAGATGTAGATTGTGCACTATTCAATAGTAAGGGGACTTTATGATCAGGTATGAGCTTCATGTGCCTTCCAGCTGTAAGTGGTATCGAAATGTACTGAGTCTCCATAACACAGCTAAAACTTCTTGTTACGTGATAGTTTATTGTCTTTGCCATTTATTCAACGTTCTACTGGTAAATGCAATAGTGTCTACGGAATATCTGCATTCCTCTGATAGAGTTGCACTCTTGCTGCCACAGTCTGAGCTATCACATACCAGGCCGAAGTCTTTAGAGAGATCTAGGGGTATTACTATTTCCGGATTACATAACTGCTTTTTCATGGCTTTCAAATCATTTTGACAAGGTTGCGTTCAATCCTACCTCATCTTATTTTTTAATATGTTAGCCAACTGTAGATTACTTAATAACTGACCATTTACTAATCTCCTATAGAAGCCATTTCCTAAAAATCTTTCAATGGTTTTCATCGTTGAAGTTTCGGAAACTCTTCAATAGCTTTCAACTGGTCTTCACCTGGAGGAACAACTTTTGAGATAATCTTGTGTCCCAAAAAGTTTATTTCATACATCGAATTCGGATTTTTCGAAATTGGCTTTCACTCCTGCTCTCTCGCCTTCTGCAATAACTTTGTTTAACATCTGTTCATGTTCTTCCCGAGTGGCTGACGGTACAAGAATGTCGTCCATGAAAAATCGTAATTTTCTTTCATAGATCTTTCCTGAGCCATGTCCAAAGATCAGATAAAAGCAGCAATCGATGCAATGAGACCACATTGTAGGACAGTATTGGTAGATTCTGCCCTCAAATCTACTTGCTGTATACTGTCTTGATTTGAGATAGATTGGTACCTACTATGTGAGCGTATTGCCAGCCCACCTTACGCAAAGTTTGAACACTGAAAATTTAAATAACGTGCCGGCGATTATAATTTGATTTGGAGCGTTGTCGTCACTGGTCATTGTCGCCAGCACAGATATGAGGCAGTCCGCGTGTACTTAGCACCCAAGTAAACAGCTAGACCGTGCCGTCATTAATGAATATCTTCATAGTCAGCTTCATGCATTCACCGCCGGACACAAAGATATTGAGCACCTTTGGTCGGAATTTAAGCGTATTGTCCACCATGTGCTAGGGTAGTACGTGCCTAGCAAAAATATAGGGGAGGGAAAGGATTCACCTTGGTACAACAAAAATATTAGGAAGCTGCTGAGAAAGCAGAGAATTTTGCACAGTCGTTTTAAACGTAGTCACTGCCCCTCTGACAAACAGAAATTATGCGAAATGAAAGCAGCTGTCAAAAGGTCAATGAAAGGTTCTTTTATCGAATTTGAAAGCAATATTTTATCTGCAGAGTCTAAAAACAGTCGCAAAAAATTTAGGTCGTACGTAAAACCTATGAACGCTGTAAATAATTCAATACCTTCTCTTGCTGACAGTACAGGTAACGTAACTGATGATTATAAACAGAAGGCCGAAATTCTAAACCTAGCTTTCAAAAACTCGTTTACGGTAAAGGACTGCAGCACCATTCCCCCTTTCAATTATTGAACAAACGCAAGGAGGCTGACATAGTGTTTGGAGTAGCTGGTATTGTAAAACAGTTAAAATCCATAGACGCCAGGAAGGCATCTGGGCCAGACGGTATCCCCGTAAGATCTTATGTTGACTATGCTACAGATATAGCACCATTCTTATCCATCATCTATCAGAGGTTACTGGAACAGCGGAAAGTTCCACAGGACTGAAAAAAGGCCCAGATCATAGCAATCTATAAAAAGGGTAGAAAGGTACCGGCCAATTTCACTGACATCGATTTGTTGTAGAATCATGGGACAATTTTGTGTTCAGACATAATGACCTTTATAGACTCTGAGAATCTCATCTGCAGAAACCAGCACGGTTTAGGAAACAGCGGTCATGCGAAACGCAGCTGGCCCTCTTTGTGCATGATATACAACTGGCTCTAGATACCGGTTCCCAGGTTTATGCCATATTTCTTGACTTTCGAAAGGCGTTCGACTCAGTTCCACACTGTCGCTTGCTCCAAAAAATTGCGCGCTTACGGCCTATCCGATGACATATGCGGTTGAATAGATAGTTTTCTAACAGACAGGGAGCAGTATGTCGTCCTGAACGGAGTGACTTCAACAGAAACAAGCGCAACTTCAGGTGTGTCCCAGGGCAGCGTAATAGGTCCGCTGCGTTTTACGATTTACGTAAACGATCTGGTTGATGGTATTGACAGCGGCATTAGACTGTTTGCCGATGATGCTGTAATCCACAGGAAAGTAGTATCACACGAAAGTTGTGAACAAATCTATGAGGATTTGCAGAAAATAAATGCGTGGTGTAATGACTGGCAGTTATCTCTCAATATTAGTAAGTGTAACCTACTGCGTGCAACAAGGCGAAAATCCCCATTAATGTACGAGTACAAAATAAATGCCCAGTCTTTGGAAGCGGTAACATCCATCAAATATTCGAAATGATCTCAAATGGAATGATCAAATTACACAAGTAACGGGCAAGGCGAACTCTAGATTGCGGTTTATTGGTAGAATCCTGAAGCGATGTAGTCTTCAAGAAAGGAAATAGCTTAGAACACGTTAGTTCGTCCAGTCTTAGAGTACTGTTCGTCTGTATGGAACCCTTACCAGTTGGGTCTGATTCAAGAGACTAAGAAGGTCCAAAGAAGAACGGCAAGATTCATGGCTGGTACATTTAGCCATCGTGAGAGAGTTACAAATCTCATAGAAAGTTTGAAGTCGAACACACTTGCGGGTAGACGGCGCGCTAAGCGGAAGGGGCTGCTCACTAAATTCCGAGATCCGATCTTCGCCGAGGTTGTAGAGCATATATTATTACCACTCAAAATGGCTCTGAGCACTATGCGACTTAAGTTCTGAGGTCATCAGTCGCCTAGAACTTAGAACTAATTAAACCTAACTAACCTAAGGACATCACACACATCCATGCCCGAGGCAGGATTCGAACCTGCGACCGTAGCGGTTACGCGGTTCCAGACTGAAGCGCCTAGAACCGCACGGCCACACCGGCCGGCTATTACCACTAACTTTCAAATCGCGCAATGATCACCATTCAAAGATAAGGGAAATTAGAGCTCTTACTGAGGCGTTCAGACAGTCTTTTTTCCCTCGCGCTATCCACGAGTGGAACAGGGGGGGGGGAGGAAATATGACTTTGGCGCGAATTGTGCCATCCGCCACACACCGCTTGGTGGCTAGCGGTGTATATATGTAGATGAAGATGTATCGTAATGTAAATCGCGTTATGTGGGAAGTGGTAATGTTCCTGCTAATGTTTTGTTGTAGTGTGGTAAGACTATTGTGAAGAACCGAACGAAAGAATTTTGAAGGAAATGTACTGTATTCGCTAACAAATGGCCAGTGTCGTCACTCGCACTGTTTATGTAAAATTGGACGTGAATTATTATCAAGGTATTTGTGAGTGCATCACTGAGAAACTTTAATATCATTACGAAACTGAACTGTGCATAAATGTTTTTACCAACAGCACGATGTCAGTACTAGGTTGCCAAAAATAAGCAATTCTGAACTTACTTGTACAAAATGAACAATCATGAAATAGTTGTGGTCGGATACATAAGATTAATAGTTATCAAACGTAAAGCACAGTTGGTTATTTTCATGAAAGGATTTTCAGATTACTTGCGAGTGTATTTACTGGTTAGTGGCACATTACTCGGAACTCGCCTTGCTACCTAATGTAGTGGAAATCATTATAAAGGCAGTGTCCCTAAGAAAATAGTAGAACAATGCCTGCGGCATACATATGTCGAATGTATTATGAAAGTAGTAGATACATATAAGACATAAGCAATAATGACACAATTGCATAGTCTGTATTATAATACGAGTAAGAGAATCAGCCGTTTGCATTTACTGGATGGAAACTGATACGAAGGCACTCGCTGCCCTGTTGTGTTACTGCGTTTTAGTACTTTGTTCAGCCTCCGTTCTTGCTAATTGCCTCAAAACTTCTCTTCAGCATTGAATTTCTTATGGTTTGTAGTCCTTTCAGTGAAATTCTCGTCCACTCTTCTCATACCGCTCTTTTCAGGGCACATACGGCCTCAGATTGCCTTCCATTGCGATAAACACGCCTTGCAAGTATTCTTCAAAGGTTTTCCCTGAGGTTCAAATCAGGGCGACGTACAGGCCAGGACAAGACATGGATATGTTTCTCTTTAGATCACATTTTTGTTGTAGCCTAAACATGCACAGTTGCATTATCTTGTTGAAACTTTACACTTTCTGCCAAGGTCCTCTTACATTCTAATCAATTCTGGCTTTAGCATCTCAGTGTATCTGCAGGGGTTCATCCTAGTATTCAGCCACGTGATGCGTGATTTATCTTTAGCGCAGAAGGCTACCGAAATCATAGCACACCCATTATAAAAATTTCTGCACAATCCTACCCGCTGCCCTGTTCTGAGATCATGCCAATAAATATTGAAATCCATCCGCCCATCTGAACTGAACTTCTTCTCAGAACTGAAGATCACTTTATCCCGTTCTGAAGTCGATGACATACTTTTTTTTTTTTTCAGCAAACTCCAATCTAGTCTGTTTATGTTATGGCTTTAGATCAGATTTCTGTATTTGTTTCTTTAATGCAAAATGTTTGTCACGTGACAAAATTTGTCGTACGCTCTTGGCAGTTACTGGAAATTGTAAATCAGCAACAAGCTGAGAATAACAACGGTTTGTGGCCCTTTCTTTGCACAGAAGTAACCGTTTCGATGGCTCAGGTAATTTTCTACTTTGCCTATATTTCCATGCTGTCCATATCGTGCGCCCAATCTAACGAACTTATCAGTTAGTGTACTTGAACGGTTCACCCTCTTGGAGATTTCACAATTAGAGGGTTCCTTTTTCATGTACATACTGACTTTTGCTTTTTCATCATATGATATCTTCCTAATGGTTTTGTCACAATCGTGGTTTATGTACACAACACGCTCTGTCACTAATTTTGTCTGTTTCCTATCTGCAGTAGAGGCACCGGGCACAGGGCCGGTTGCATTTACACCGAATTCCATCCTTTACGACTGGAATCGTTGATGGATCGTTATACGCTGCACCACTGACATCAAATGCGATACCATTTCACTGCATTTGTTGGTATACTGGCTCTCGTACTGTTGCGTATACATTGTGCACCACTATTCCAACGGACAGTGTTAATTTTCGTTCAAATGTCCATGCATTTATTCTGATTTCCACTACGTTATGTAGTTAATACTGTGATGTACCAACTGTTGCAGTGTGGATAGAGAGAAGCTACAGCCTCTGTACAGTCGAAAGGTGAGTGACTGATATAAACTGTCTTGTCCTCTGTTTGGTAATTAGTGAATATATGCACGTTCTATTTTGTAAGAAGCTTTGTGCAAATATAAGCAACGGCGTCAAATATTATAATAAAAACAATAACGAAATACCAGTGAAGTACAAGAGGCGCCTGCAAATATGAAGAAATTAGTGTTTGTGCCTAAGCAAAAGTGTATCAGCCTTTACTTTGTGCGTAATCCGTGGAAATCAGGGTACAAAGCAAGTGAGAAGCTTCAAACGACCAACAACAGTTTGACATGCACTCAAAATGAAGCTGAATATGAAACAAGCATAATTCAAATATTACAGGAATTGCAACAAAATACTATGTCATACGTGCGAATTATGCTACAACGACGCTGGCAGCGATGTAGCAAGAAACATTTGTTTCATGTCTCATGATTTGCAGTGAGGCAAACTTCCATGCGTCACCGCGGTTAAGTGGCACATCATCCTCATATGGGGTACATGAAACCCTTGAAACATAACTAAACATCAGCGTGACTCACCGACGATTAGTGTTATTTTTGTGACGTCAGAAGCGAAAAACGTATGGTCGATTACTCTAGCCTGAGCTAAGAGATGCCACTGACATTTACCCAGACAAGCCAGAACCGTGCTCGATGCAGCAGCTAGAGACGGATTCCAACAGTAACATTTTTCAGTGAGATGCCTTTCCCCCACACTAGGATATGATGGTTCGCACGTTTCTATATCAGCTTCTTCCAAACTGCTAGCACGGTTGTTCTGAATATGACGATGCTGCGTCGTGCACTCGGCTACCTACATCTCTGGACCCGTCTAACGATACGGTGTCCAATACCCCCAATCCGCGAGCTACATAGCAACAGACGCTAGTTGGCGAGCCTCACTTTCTTGAATCTTCTGCAGGCTCCCAGCCCTTCCAGCAAGACAGGGCATTGTCGTGTCGCGACAACAATTCGTGATAGTAGCAAGGCGATAGTGGGGCAGACGCTGTCAAGTAAACATGTAATGAAATTGTTGTGAGTCGGAAACTCACGAAGTTGAATTATAATGGGCACTCAAACGAAAACGAGACAGATGGTAAAAAAGTAAGTAAACTGTTTATTATTTCAGAGGTAATCGCTATAACAGTTTCTAAGTTAAATTACACTGTGAGACAAGATGGAAAAATGAAAAAGATGGAGAAATGTTTGTTGTTGCCTACGGCACCGTGACTCTACACAGAGGTGCACCTCTTCGCCCGAAGCAAATCGACAGTTACGGATGTCTTACTTGAGAGCTCCAAAAATATAGAAATCGCGTTGGGATGGTTTGGAACGGTATGGAGGATGTATAAGGGTATCTGATTAAAATGTACGCAGCTTAGTCGAAATAACCTTGACAAAATGAGGGCCCGACATTTGTTGGGTAACTGGTCGATTTGAGTGACTTGACCAGACAGTGAGGTCATCGGTCCCGTCAGATCAGGGAAGAATGGGGAAGGAAATGGGCCCTGCTCTTTCAAAGGATCCATCCCAGCATTTGCCTGGAGCGATTTAGGGAAATGACAGAAAACCTAAATCAGGATGGCCAGACATCGGTTGGAACCGTCGTCCTCCCGAATGCGATGGCAGTGTGCTAATCACTGCGCCATCTCGCTGGGTCCCAAAATTTGTGGCCGTCGATTTGCTTCTGACGAAGAGGTGCACACCTGGATACGATCATGGTTCCGTATTCTCCATGAAGGCAATGACCGTCTTGTTTCAAAGTGGCATAAATGTATTAACAGTCATGGCGGTGACTTTTGAAATAATGAACATTTTACTTACTTTTTTTCTATCCGTCTCAATAGCGGTTACTTTTGAAATAATTAACATTTTACTTACTTTTTTTCCATCCGTCTCATTTTCATTTGACTGCCACTTATACAAAATGCTTAGTCGCGCATTGACAGAAATGTTTCGTTCGAATAGGAATGTGGAATCTTACGTGGTTTATTTGAAGTTGAGGTATGACATGTTATTTTATTGAAAATGATGGATTACACTCTCGATCCTTCTAACCTAAGAAAGATGTTCGTGACATTTAATAAACATTTTTATTTTTAGTTCAGTTTCGGACAACATATTGTAGGAGAAATAATTTACTACTCGTATCACTTGTAGGTAATGCAAGGTGCATGGGTGCAGAACATCTGCAAAATGGGACGACGAGTTTAGCGTCTCCAACTGCTGAAGGTCGTTTGTTCTTAGACGTCGTGGCCCGGAAGTGTGTTGTGGCCACGGAAGAACGATGCTCACAATAACAACAGTGACGTCGTAGAAGCAAAACAAAAAAACTCTAATTCTGTCTTATGTTCTTCGTCGTTTTTCTCGTCATAAGTTTTCTGGTTGTACAAGATATTCGTATCCAAACATTTATGATGCGATTGTAATACACACACCCAAAGAAAATGAGCTCATTGCACAGAGAAGCTTAAAATAGATGGTTGTTGAAATACGGAATATTGTTGGTCAGTATGTATTACCGAGTATTACAGCTTTCTTTCAGCCTCTAGCACTGAAGACAATGCAAAGGAGAAGTCCTCCAGCAAGAGCAGAAGCACGGTTATCCGTAATTTACTAGCTTATCCAGATACACTGCGGTGACAAAAGTCGTGGAATAGCGATAAGCGCATATACAGATGGCGGTACTATCGCATACATAAGGTATAAAAGGACTGCCGGAGTTGTCTTTTGAACTCAGGTGATTCATATGAAAGGGTTTTCAACGCGATCATGGCCGCACGACGGGAATTAACAGACTTTGTGCGCAGAATAGCAGTTGGAGCTAGACGCATGGGACATTCCATTTCGGGAGTCGTTAGGGAATTCAGTATTCCGAAATCCACAGTATCAAGAGTGGGCCGAGAATACCAATTCAGGCATTACGTCTCACGATGCAGCAGCCGACGGCCTTCACTTAACGGCCGGGAACAGTAGCATTTGCATAGAGATGTCACTGATAACAGACCAGCAACATTGCGTGGTACAACCACAATGAATGCGACGAACGTATCCGTTAAGACAGTGCGTCTAAATTTGGCGTTAATGGGTTATTGCAGCAGATGATCGACGCGAGTACGTTTGCTAACATCGCGACATCGGCTGCAGCGCCTCTCCTGGGCTCGTGACCATACCGGTTGGTTCGCAGACGACTGGAAAATCGCGGCCTGGACAGATGAGTCACAATTTCAGCTTGTAAGAGCTGAAGGTAAAGTTCTGATGTGGCACAGATCCCACGAAGCAATAGACCCACGTTGCCAACAAGGCGCTGCGGAAGCTAGTGGTGGCTCCATAATGGTGTGGGCTCTATTAAAATGGAATGGACAGGGTCGTCTGGTCCAATTGGACCGTTCATTGACTAGAAATAGTTACGTTCACCTTCTTGGAGACAAATAATAGCAATTAATAGACTTCATGTTCCCAAACAACGATGGAATTTCTATGAATGACAATGCATCATAGCAACGGGCCACAGTTGTTCGCGAATGATTTGGCCACCCATCAAATTTTTATGGGGCATAATTGAGAGGGCAGTTGGTGCACAATATCCTGCACCGGAAACACTTTTGCAATTATGGGTCGCTGTAGAGGCTCAACATGTCTTCAAGGAATTTCCGACGCCTTGTTGAGCCCATGCCACGTCGAGCTGCTGCACTATGCCGGGAAAGGGGAGGTCAGACACGATATTAGCAGGTATCCCATGACTTTTGTAACATCAGTGTATTATACAACGAGACGGAATAAACTCCAAAATAAGCAAATAACACTCCATTTTGGCTCAGTTCCGCGGTAGGACTAACAAGGAAACATCACCACCTCGATCTCGTATTTTAAGAGAAAAAAAGCACACGCAACAGGGATGTGAAAAAACGAGGAAGTATGGGATGATGAAGCTTGCTATGAAGATGCAGTATTGTCGGATACCACTTTGCTCCTGTTCATAACAGAGGAGCTTATGAAACGAGCTTTCGCCCTTTGGAAAAGTGGAAAGAAGGGGAATCTGTCTTTCGGGACTTTCAAGAGGAGCTTTGAATAGTTAAAACAAAAAATAACCCACGTTACTACAACAAAATAGCTGAGTAGGGAGACAGCCATACTTGCTGCATATGAAGAGTTTGTCGCTACCACCGGAGCTATAAAGGAAACGTTCGGTAGACAGAATGAGTGCAATATGGATCAGAGGCGTTTTAATTTAGAAATCACATCAGGTCTTCTCTTGCCAAGAAAGGGGCAAAGACGTCTACATAGTCGTGCAGTCCATCAGTAACACCGAGCGAGGTGGCGCAGTGGTTAGACACTGGACTCGCATTCGGAAGGACGACGGTTCAATCCCGCGTCCGGCCATCCTGATTTAGGTTTTCCGTGATTTCCCTAAATCACTCCAGGCAAATGCCGGGATGGTTCCTCTGAAAGGGCACAGCCGACTTCCTTCCCCATCCTTCCCTAATCCGATGAAATCGATGACCACGCTGTCTGGTCTCCTTCCCCAAACCAACCAACCATCAGTAACAAGACGCACATTAGCCAATAATGCCAACGGTATCTGTGGAAGGACACTTGTTGTCACCTCCGTAGTTTTAGAAGAGCCAATCACGACGTCTGGGCTGTGAGTCAAACAGAACCTGTTTCACGCGAGCAAAATTGTAGCAGTCGCTTCAACTTACGGAAAAGTCAACAAGGAAAGTTTATGGATTTGGCAACATAAGGTTTTTCGAAGATCGTGCAAGATGACAACAGAACAGAGTTAATTATGGTTTCATTTTCTGGCCACAAAACCTTTACCGTCAACCGCTGGATATATGTAGCTTTCGCGTATTGAAAGGGATTCGTCCACAGGTTTACCAACTCGACACGACTTCTGGACGCCGATGTGAACTTGACCAGCGGAACAACGTGCTTCAAAAGCAGTCTCTTATTTACTTGTGTGCACCAGTATTTCGGGCACTCTACCAGTATATTTGGTGTTGCACCGGCTACTTCAGTAAGCCGCCAGATTACTTTGAACACCAAATGAAATACCGTTTTGACATTGGTAATGTGCTTCTTTTTTTCCTTTTCTCAAAGAACGTGGTTCCTGGCACGTAACTGGTGCCAGAGGTACCTTGGTTTTGAACTTCTTTATGCTACGATTCACAGATGCATTGTAAATGAATGGAACTGATGAGTGTGCCATTAAAGAAGCAGCATAGCGCTATTTGGTTATTAACAGCGCTGCTGTGCGATATTTTCATTGGATTCTTAAGCTAGGATTGTTAAAATGAAGTACATTTTCAAAGGGTGCGCTGTTCTTAAGTAGGAGGCCACTGTCACCCCGCTATGCAGTACTTCGTGCTCGGGAGTTAAGCGGGCGCAGTGGGGCGGAGCGAGTGACAAACAGATATCTGAAATAGTACTGGAGGGAACTGACACCATGAATCCTGTCCATAAATCCGCAAGAGTACGATGGGGTGGAGATCTCTTCTGAACAGCACGTTGCAAGGCATCGTAGATATGCTCAATAATGTTCGTGTCTGGGGAGTTTGGTGGCCAGCGGAAGTGTTTATACCCAGAAGAGTGTCCCTGGAGCTACTCTGTAGCAATTCTGGACGAGTGAGGTATCGTATTGGCCTGCTGGAATTGCCCAAGTCCGTCGGAATCCACAATGGACATGAATGGATGCAGGGGAGCGGAGAGTGTGCTTGCGTACATGTAATATGTCAGATTCGTATCTAGACGTATCAGGTGTCTCCTATCACTCCAATTGCACACGCCCCTCACCATTACAGAGCCTCCACCAGCTTGAATAGTCCCCTTCTGACATGCAGGGTCCATGGATTCACGAGGTTTTATCCATACCCGATGAGCCATGTGCGGCTAACGTTCATGTCGTTTGTTCTTTGGCATTTTACCTCCTTGAGAGGCAGCAGCAGCGCTTATCGATACTAGTGTTGTCGTACTATCTTTGGTCTGACCGCTAGTATCTCCGGGTGGTGGTGGTGTGTGTGGAGTGAGTCGGTTGGGACGGAGCAGCGAGGAAGTCTCCATGGCGCGAGGCCAGGCCCGCACTGCTCGCAGCGTGCACGCGATGTCGGATCGTGAGGCACTAGCTGCGAGAGTGACAAAGTTCGTTGCCCACCAAAACTGGACGCTGAAGTTGAGTGATCAATTAACCTGTTATGGAACCTCAACTACTGTGACATCTCTTCGTTCATTTGCAGGTTGTTGCTCCCTGGGCCATTTGGACTAGCAGCAACGTATGATGTGTTGGAGTCGCCGAAATCTTGCAGCCGTCTTCCTATATTGTGATTAATTTTTAAATTGACTATTACTTGCCAGTGAACTGCACCAGCGGTATTTTCTGCTCTGTGGCCGTTAACGCCCCAGTTACCTGCCCTGGTCGTTAGCATAGTTTTCCGGCAATGTGCCTTTCCTCGTCGTGTTGATGCTGTCTGGCATGGCGTGTAGTTCCATAGCCTTTTAAGTTGTTTGGTTCATATTTTGCTTAGAGTGGGCATTGTTCCCTTGGCTGTTTTTAGACGCCAATTTCTGAAGACGTAGTTCCGTGCGTATCCTCGTCCTCGACCGATATTTTCCATCGTTATGCCGTTGGTCGGATGGACGGGAACTGGTTAAATTGTTGGTCGGTCCTTGGGCCGTCCCTAGTTTGGGTTTCCATTCGATTATTTAACTTCATCTCTTGGCTTCCTGTCTCACCTCACCTTATGTTTGAGCTACCTTCTCAGGCCGACCCTTGGAACACTTCTGAGCACCATTTGTTCTGTTTCTTTTAGATTGTGATTTTCATTTTAGTTTGAAGCATTGTGTGAGACCTTCGGCCGTGTATTAATTCAGTTCTTTTAAATTTTACATAAAGGCCTTCAGCTGTGTTTAATTAAAAATTTTGAAGATTCATTTTATTAAAAAATTATTTTTTCCTCAAAATTCGTTCTATCTGAAATTGTTTGGTTCCAGGCCCTATGCCGTTAGTTGTTCGATGCGTTATGTGTGGCCATCAGCCGAGGATTTACGTGAACCTCTTTCAAAAAGGTCTTCAGCCGCGTGTATTCTTTAAAGGTAAATTTTTTTATAAGAAGGAAGGGGTTTATTTTAAATTGTTTGTCTGCCTTGTTGTTCAGGCCTTCAGCCATTGTTTAAATTTGTTTAAATTAGTTTGTAGCCTTCAGCGGTGCAATAAATTAATATTTCTTTAATTAGGCTTACGGCCATTCTGTTGTAAGTTTAAAAAGAAATTTCATGATTAGAAAAAATTGTTTATTAATGCGTTTTAGTTATAGTTGTCCTTCAGACGTGCAGTGCAGGCCTTCAGCCGCTAATTGTTTTCAGTTGCATGTTTCTTTAATTTTTACCTTCTATTTTTAATTGCTTTTTAATTCTAAGCCAGGCCTTCAGCCGTTCTTGTTTCTGGTGCGGTTTTGGGCCTTCAGCCATGAAAGTATCTCAAGTTTTCTTTAATCAGGCCTTCAGCCGTATTGTCTAATTGTGATCTTTTAAACCAATGTGTAAATAAAAGGTTCTTAGAAAAATAAAGTTCTGTGTTTGTTTGTGCAACTCACCATAACCGTTTACGGCCCCATCCACAATCGTAACGGTCCCGGAGGAGGTTCAAGTCCCCCCTCGGGCATGGGTGTGTGTGTTTGTCCTTAGGATCAATTAGGTTAAGTAGTGTGTAAGCTTAGGTACTGATGACCTTAGCCGTTAAGTCCCATAAGATTTCACACACATTTGAACATTTTTTAACAACACAATCGTAACCTTATCCTGGGCGCTCTCTGAGTACCTACCAACCAGGTTTCACCCGCAGAAGTTCATCTGCTCGAGACAATTTTAAACGGCACTCGTCCGACCAGGCAACATGTTTCCAGTCATCAACAGTCCAATGTCGGTGTTTACGGGCCCAAGCGAGACATAAACCTTTAATAGTGCAGTCATCAAGGGTAGGGTACACGAGTGGACCTTGGTTTCTGAAAGACCATATCCATGATGTTTCGCTGAATGATTCGCACTCTGGCACTTCCTGATGGCCCTGCATTGAAATCTGCACCAATTTGCGGAAGGGTTGCACTTCAGTACTTCAGACACATTGAAGGATTCTCTTCGGTCGTCATTGGTCCCTTTCTTGCAGGATCTTTTTCCGGCCGCGGCGATGTCGGAGATTTGAAGTTTTACCGCATTCGTGACTTAAGTGGAAGGGTCGTGCTGGAAAATCCTCACTTCATCGCTACCTCCGACATGCAGTGTCCCATAGCTCGTGCGCCGACTACAACACCACGTTCAAACACAGTTAAACCTTGATAACCTGCCATTGTAACAGTTGTAACCGATGTAACAACTGCCCCAGACACTTGTTGTCTTATATAGGCGTTGCCGACCGCAGCGCCGCATTCTACCTATTTACATATCTCTGTATTTGAATACGCATGCCTATAACAGCAAAAGATCTTGCTGAAAACCCAAGGAAATTATGGTCTTAAGCAAAATCGGTAAGCGGGTCGAAGGCTTCCATCCAGTCACTCACTGATCAGTCTGGCCTGGCAACGGAAGACAGCAAAAGCTGAAATTTTAAATTTAGCATTTGAGAAATCTTTCACGCAAGAGGATCGTACAAACATACCGCCGTTTGAGTCTCGTACAGATTCCCGAATGGAGGACATAGTGATAGACATCCCTGGGGTTGTGAAGCAGCTGAATGGGTTGAAAATAAATAAATCGCCAGGTCCTAATGGGATTCCAATTCGGTTTTGTAGAGAGTACTCTACTGCATTGGCTCCTTACTTACCTTGCATTTATCGCGAATCTCTTGCCCAACGTAAAGTCCCGAGCTACTAGAAAAAAAGCGCAGGTGACGCCTGTATATAAGAAGGGTAGAAGGACAGATCCTCAAAATTACAGACCAATATCCTTAACATCGGTTTGTTGCAGGATTATCGAACATATTCTCAGTTCGAATATAATGAATTTCCTTGAGACAGAGAAGTTGCTGTCCATGCATCAGCACGGCTTTGGAAGGCATCGCACCTGCGAAACGCAACTCGCCCTTTTTTCACATGATATCTTGCGAACCATGGATGAAGGGTATCAGACGGATGCCATATTCCTTGACTTCCGGAAAGCGTTTGACTCGGTGCCCCACTGCAGACTCCTAACTAAGGTACGAGCATATGGGATTGGTTCCCTAGTATGTGAGTGGCTCGAAGACTTCTTAAGTAATAGAACCCAGTACGTTGTCATCGATGGTGAGTGTTTATCGGAGGTGAGGGTATCATCTGGAGTGCCCCAGGGAAGTGTGGTAGGTCCGCTGTTGTTTTCTATCTACATAAATGATCTTTTGGATAGGGTGGATAGCAATGTGCGGCTGTTTGCTGATGATGCTGTGGTGTACGGGAAGGTGTCGTCGTTGAGTGACTGTAGGAGGATACAAGATGACTTGGACAGGATTTGTGATTGGTGTAAAGAATGGCAGGTAACTCTAAATATAGATAAATGTAAATTAATACAGATGAATAGGAAAAAGAATCCCGTAATGTTTGAATACTCCATTAGTAGTGTAGCGCTTGACACAGTCACGCCGATTAAATATTTGGGCGTAACATTGCAGAGCGATATGAAGTGTGACAACCATGTAATGGCAGTTGTGGGGAAGGCAGATAGTTGTCTTCGGTTCATTGGTAGAATTTTGGGAAGATGTGGTTCATCTGTAAAGGAGACCGCTTGTTGTTGTTGTGGTCTTCAGTCCTGAGACTGGTTTGATGCAGCTCTCCATGCTACTCTGTCCTCTGCAATCTTCTTCATCTCCCAGTACGTACTGGAGCCTACGTCCTTCTGAATCTGCTTAGTGTATTCATCTCTTGGTCTCCCTCTACGATTTTTACCCTCCACGTTCCCCTCCAATACTAAATTGGTGATCCCTTGATGTTTCAAAACATGTCCTACCAAACTTAAGACCTATTCTTGAGTACTACTCGAGCGTTTGGGATCCCGATCAGGTCGGTTTGAGGGAGGACATAGAAGCGATTCAGAGGCGGGCTGCTAGATTTGTTACTGGTAGGTTTGATCACCACGCGAATGTTACGGAAATGCTTCAGGAACTCGGGTGGGAGTGTCTAGAGGAAAGGAAGCGTTGTTTTAGTGAATCGCTACTGAGGAAATTTAGAGAACCAGCATTTGAGGCTGACTGCAGTACAATTTTACTGCCGGCAACTTACATTTTTCGAAAGACGACAAAGATAAGATAAGAGAGATTAGGGCTCGTACACAGGCATATAGGCAGTCATTTTTCCCTCGTTCTGTTTGGAAGTGGAACAGAGAGAGAAGATGCTAGTTGTAGTACGAGGTACCCTCCGCAACGCACCGTATGGTGGATTGCGGAGTACGTATGTAGATGTATATGTAGATATCAGTTTCTTTGGCGCTGCAGTGTAGGTCGGTGGTATACTCAAGCAATTCAAGGGAAGCCGGAATTGCCTATTTGCAATAGTCGTAATTTTATTCATTACGTATGTACATTTTCTGCCTACTTCCTCTATATGATGGGCAAAGTTACGACGTTGGAGCAGAAATACTTCTAGGTAAATCCTTAATGCGCTTCTCTAACCGTTACACCATTTAATTTTCTTTTCGAGTTCCTTACTAGATGCCCTTTCAGCAGCACGCACGTTGTTTTGTGAGGGGATGCAGAGATGAGCACCTTTCGCGTATGGCGGCCAGTGACCTGTGGACGGCCGCGCTGCGTAATCAGCGGATGGTGTAAACCGCGGGGCGGCGTCCCCGGCGGGTGATCGCCCGTCGCCGGCCGGATTTATGGCGCCATTAAGCCTCCTTCGCAGGTGCGCGGCCAGCCGGCGCTCGGCTCGCGCCACAATGGCCCGGCGCTGGCGCTAGCGCTGGCGAGTGGGAACGCTGCCAGGACTCCTGCAGCCACAGCCTCACCTCGAGTGGAACACACAGGCTCCTCAGCGCCACCGTCACGTCGTTTCTCGACAGCGCACCGTGTCTCTTCTAAACAATGGCCACACAGAACTACCAATTAACAAAACAGGATCTGACAGTGCAGGCCATTCAGAATGAGTATAGCAACTACAAACGGCTACACTCTGATGAGCCAGAACATAATGACCACTGCCCGCCGTGAGAACGAATGCCGGCTGTTGACGATGGAGCCGCGTTAAGGGTAGATGTAGGCCAAAATGCATACTAACAATAAAAATTCGGTATCTCGTACGATATCACCGCAAAATGTTAAAAACTGAGACTATCATGTGGAATATAGTGTGCGGTATTCTGTGCGCTTTTTGTTTTATAATTTTCATGGACACTAATTTTGTACGAATTTCTGTATTTATTTACCAGTGTACGTATAACGTACCTTTTTTCATAAATTAATCAAACGTTAAAGCTCAAACTTTAGAGATTAAAACGGTGGCAAAACATGTTTAAGAGTTTTGTTTAAGCTGATACTTACATTCAAATGAATTTTTGAGTTTAATGTTAACCGAGACTGCTCTGTTTTTCTCATACGATAAAGGGGAACTTCCCTCAGACACAAGATAAAGGAAAAGTGCTGCACAGAATTGGAAGATAGGAACTAGAAATGGTAGAGGAATTTACCTATTTGGGAAACAGGATTCAAGGTATTGTAGAAGCTGGAAGGAAATTGTGAGCGGAATGCAACAGGTCAAAACTGCATTTAATTTAAGAAAGAATTACTCACCAGCGAGAGAATCAGTCTGGAAATGGATTATGAAAGCATTTGTTTGGAGTGTGACCCTGATGGGTGTGAAACTTGTATTATAAGAAAACAAGGGAGAGGATGGCTAAAAGCCCTGGAGATTTCATATATATAAGTATCATGAAGATCAGCTGGAGAAACAGAGTTACCAATGAAGAGGTGCTGGGAAGAATATAGGGCTCTGTGGAGGCACATCCAGAGAAGAAGACACAAACCCATACAATACATTTTAATACACAGTAATATCACTGGACAACAGCAGAAGGAATTACTGAGGGAAGGAATCGCTGGGGACAACCAAGGACGTCATACAAGCAGCTTATTATGATGAATTATGTCGGCTGCATTACATACGCGGAAATAAAGAGAAAGTCAGACAGAAAAAGGGAATGACGTACTACTACAAACGTACCTCACGATTGAATACCATAGAGAGAGAGAGAGAGAAGTAGCTTTGACAAAGAACATTTTGTTGTAACCCGGCGCCTGAGATCCAGAATCTAGCAAACAGCGAAGCTAGTTGAGTGTTCGTGTGCTGCTTTTCGCAGCATCTGCGAGATGTGGTTGAGTGACTGTGGAACTACAAGAAGACGAGAAGATGCTGGACGCTCAGGCCTCATTACCGAACATGGATATCGGATCCTTGCCGGCTCTGTAACGCAGGATAGACAGCGGTCTGTGGAAAATACGACGACAGAGCGCAATGCTGGTGTAGGCACAAGTGTCTCGGAGCACACCGGTCAGCGCACGTTGTTGGAAACGAGACTCAGAAGCAGATGCGCCCCATGTGTCTTCATGATGATGGAATGGCACTGCCGATGATGACTGCAGTGTGCACGGGACAGGACAGTGGGTCAATGGAAACACGTTATCTGGCCGCATGGATAGCGTTCCTTGTTACATCAGATCGATTATAGTGAGTGGATGCCTGTCATCCAGGCTAACGTCTGCTCGAAACGTGCTGATGGAAGCAGAATTACGCTACGGGGGAACATTCACCTGGGCTTCGATAGATCCTCGACGTCTTGCTACCTACCGGCAGGACATCTATCTGTGCCGCAAGGCTACAGACGGTACTACGGTGGTTTGAGGAGCGTGATAGAGAATTCACGCGTCGATATTTTCGCCTCCAAATTTGCCTAATCTGTAACCAATGAAACACATCTGAGACCCTATTGAGCGTGAATTAAGTGCCCACAATTTATCGGTCTGTAATTTTCAGGAACGCCTTGATCTGTGCGTAGACACTGGTGCCATATACTTCCGGAAATCTACTAAGGACTTGTCATATCCATGCACGTGTAATATCTGCCTTATTGTGTTCCAAAGATAGATCAATAGGCTGTTAAGCAGATGGTCATAATATTTTGGTTCAGCAGTGTAACTGTACATAGGTGAACAAAACTCAAGGACGAAAGTAACTTTCGCATTGTATGTCAGTAACACTGCTCTGTGAAACTTGGGTGATACATTGAAAGAACTACTACGGTATAATACGCAAGGTAATCGACAGAAGGTAGTCCCAGTTTTCAAGAAAGGTCGTCCAGCAGATGTGCAAAACTATAGGCCTATATCTCTGACATCGATCTGTTGTAGAATTTTAGAACATGTTTTTTGCTCACGTATCATGTCATTTCTGGAAACCCAGAATCTACTCTGTAGGAATCAACATGGATTCCGGAAACAGCGATCTTGTGAGACCCAACTCGCTTTATTTGTTCATGAGACCCAGAAAATATTAGATACAGGCTCCCAGGTAGATGCCATTTTCCTTGACTTCCGGAAGGCGTTCGATACAATTCCGCACTGTCGCCTGATAAACAAAGTAAGAGCCTGCGGAATATCAGACCAGCTGTGTGGCTGGATTGAACAGTTTTTAGCAAACAGAATACAGCATGTTGTTCTCAATGGAGAGACGTCTACAGACGATAAAGTAACCTCTGGTGTGCCACAGGGGAGTGTTATGGGAACATTGCTTTTCACAATATACACTCCTGGAAATGGAAAAAAGAACACATTGACACCGGTGTGTCAGACCCACCATACTTGCTCCGGACACTGCGAGAGGGCTGTACAAGCAATGATCACACGCACGGCACAGCGGACACACCAGGAACCGCGGTGTTGGCCGTCGAATGGCGCTAGCTGCGCAGCATTTGTGCACCGCCGCCGTCAGTGTCAGCCAGTTTGCCGTGGCATACGGAGCTCCATCGCAGTCTTTAACACTGGTAGCATGCCGCGACAGCGTGGACGTGAACCGTATGTGCAGTTGACGGACTTTGAGCGAGGGCGTATAGTGGGCATGCGGGAGGCCGGGTGGACGTACCGCCGAATTGCTCAACACGTGGGGCGTGAGGTCTCCACAGTACATCGATGTTGTCGCCAGTGGTCGGCGGAAGGTGCACGTGCCCGTCGACCTGGGACCGGACCGCAGCGACGCACGGATGCACGCCAAGACCGTAGGATCCTACGCAGTGCCGTAGGGGACCGCACCGCCACTTCCCAGCAAATTAGGGACACTGTTGCTCCTGGGGTATCGGCGAGGACCATTCGCAACCGTCTCCATGAAGCTGGGCTACGGTCCCGCACACCGTTAGGCCGTCTTCCGCTCACGCCCCAACATCGTGCAGCCCGCCTCCAGTGGTGTCGCGACAGGCGTGAATGGAGGGACGAATGGAGGCGTGTCGTCTTCAGCGATGAGAGTCGCTTCTGCCTTGGTGCCAATGATGGTCGTATGCGTGTTTGGCGCCGTGCAGGTGAGCGCCACAATCAGGACTGCATACGACCGAGGCACACAGGGCCAACACCCGGCATCATGGTGTGGGTAGCGATCTCCTACACTAGCCGTACACCACTGGTGATCGTCGAGGGGACACTGAATAGTGCACGGTACATCCAAACCGTCATCGAACCCATCGTTCTACCATTCCTAGACCGGCAAGGGAACTTGCTGTTCCAACAGGACAATGCACGTCCGCATGTATCCCGTGCCACCCCACGTGCTCTAGAAGGTGTAAGTCAACTACCCTGGCCAGCAAGATCTCCGGATCTGTCCCCCATTGAGCATGTTTGGGACTGGATGAAGCGTCGTCTCACGCGGTCTGCACGTCCAGCACGAACGCTGGTCCAACTGAGGCGCCAGGTGGAAATGGCATGGCAAGCCGTTCCACAGGACTACATCCAGCATCTCTACGATCGTCTCCATGGGAGAATAGCAGCCTGCATTGCTGCGAAAGGTGGGTATACACTGTACTAGTGCCGACATTGTGCATGCTCTGTTGCCTGTGTCTATGTGCCTGTGGTTCTGTCAGTGTGATCATGTGATGTATCTGACCCCAGGAATGTGTCAATAAAGTTTCCCCTTCCTGGGACAATGAATTCACGGTGTTCTTATTTCAATTTCCAGGAGTGTATGTAAGTGACCTAGTAGATAGTGTCGAAAGTTCCATGCGGCTTTTCACGGATGATGCTGTAGTATACAGTGTAAAGTTGTTGCTTTAATTTGTTATGAAAGCGGTGCTGATAGACAATAAAAGCGGGTTAAAAAGCTGTGAGCTGTCTGGGGAAATTAACCTTGCATTACTGAGCAACTGTTTCACCAGGTGTCCAATCCAGCTTACCAAATTCCCAACCAGACTAACATTAATTATAATCTTTTAATCGTCATACGACAACCGGTGATATATATATATATATATATATATATATATATATATATATATATATATATATATATAAAGAGAATTTAAATAAAAAGAAATAAATCAGTTTATATTTGGAAATTTATTTTAACATTGATCATTGAAATTTCAGCATATTAAACTTGATTCATAACTAAACTGGTGCCTTATTTAGGATTGTGAAAATGTGAGTTTGTAATCTTACGGAACACATCAAATATGTAGCCAAGATTGGGAGACTGCATACAACACTGCATTCATAAAATAACACACGAAGAACGTTGAAACATATGCAAGAGGAAATTAACCACAATCAACCGATTCAATTTTCACCCAAAGAAGTTCGTAGCGCAATCCTGTCCGTCATGTAATTATCACACACTGGTATACTAAATTCATACTAACTCTCGGTGAAATCTTCCCGAAAAGAATTGCTGAGGGCTACTTTGATGATTACACCACATGCTTCACGTGGTCAACTTGGTTTACACAAAGAGTGTAACTCCACAATAATTTTGTTAATTAAAATCAATTACATCGAAAAGCAATTTACAAAAGAAAAACCTCGAACTGGTTACTGTCGTCTTACTATTAACCTGTTGGGTCAAACAATTGTATAAGCACGTGGTACTGGTCTCACAAAGTACACCCCACGTGGGTTCAACATAAAGAAAGGTTGCTATATTGAAAAATATTGTCAAGACGAGACGTTATAATCTCACCCACATTCGCATTTAAGATTGATGATCTTAGTTAGAGTTACTGATCAACACATGGTTCCACTTTACTCACAAAGTAGTGACAAAGCAACTACTGGAAGATATTCTGAACTTCACACTCGAAATACACTGCGTTGCGATTTAAGATAACATTAGATATTTTAGATCTAAACCTGAAATAAAGGTGATTAAATTTTCAGTTAGGCTGAACTTAAGAAATCCATTGTCCTACGGACTTAGCAGACACGCGCTTAGCCGGAGATCTTACCACTTCACGCGCTCGCCGCGGACAGACTGACCAGCGCTCCTACCGAGCGTGCTTCCCAGATACAAACGGAAGTGACCAGAGAGACAGCTTCCTATGCCAACATGACAAGGGACGGACAGGAACATACTAAGAATGGAAACCTCTCTGCTTTTAGAAAGCGTAGCTACCTGTTCCGACGTTGGTCCTACTGTTCTCTAGCAGACAGGCTTGTCTGCTACCATCAAGCATGCAACTAGAAATACGTTTGCTCATTCATCCTCTCACACAGAAGGGAAGGGGGATGGCAGTATCTTATTACATACAGAATATAAAAGAAAGCGGATGTAGGTTCCGTAAAGTGTAGTAGTGTGACAGATCGTTCTTGTTTATGTGTAAAAGTAACACGTTTCACTGCTCAGTCTCCTCCCAGATAGTCAGAAACACCACAGTAAATTTAGAAGAGGAATATATGCCGTAAATGACAACAGATTTAAGAAATTAACATGAAAGGAATCCAACAGAGATTTTTCAACAGAGAAGTTGCAGCATTAGAAAATTGTAGCGAAATGCAGGAAGATCTGCAGCGGATAGGCACTTGGTTCAGGGAGTGGCAACTGACCCTTAACATAGACAAATGTAATGTATTGCAAATACATAGAAAGAAGGATCCTTTATTGTATGATTATATGATAGCGGAACAAACACTGGTAGCAGTTACTTCTGTAAAATATCTGGCAGTGTGCGTACGGAACGATTTGAAGTGGAATGATCATATAAAATTAATTGTTGGTAAGGCAGGTGCCAGATTGAGATTCATTGGAAGAGTCCTTAGAAAATGTAGTCCATCAACAAAGGAGGTGGCTTACAAAACACTCGTTCGACCTATACTTGAGTATTGCTCATCAGTGTGGGATCCGTACCAGGTCGGGTTGACAGAGGAAATAGAGAGGATCCAAAGAAGAGCGGCGCGTTTCGTCAAAGGGTTATTTGGTAAGCGTGATAGCGTTACGGAGATGTTTAGCAAACTCAAGTGGCAAACTCTGCAAGAGAGGCGCTCTGCATCGCGGTGTAGCTTGCTGTCCAGGTTTCGAGAGGGTGCGTTTCTGGATGAGGTATCGAATATATTGCTTCCCCCTACTTATACCTCCCGAGGAGATCACGAATGTAAAATTAGAGAGATTAGAGCGCGCACGGAGGCTTTGCGGCAGTCGTTGTTCCCGCGAACCATACGCGACTGGAACAGGAAAGGGAGTTAATGACAGTGGCACGTAAAGTGCCCTCAGCCACACAACGTTGGGTGGCTTGCGAAGTGTAAATGTAGATGTAGATCAATGAGACGAACAGGATGACACTTTTACTCTAAGACAGTTATAACAAACAAACCACCGCTTTTGATGATGACCCCCGGACATTACAAAAGGCGGGACACGGCTCTTAGTAAGTTGAGTGTTCATTACGGACTACAATGCATGCTCTACAATGTGCTCCCATACTGGCCACAAGAGTGATAAGGAGTTGTTGTGGTAGGACGTACAGCTCGGTTAACGACTGCTGCTCGTTAATGCAGGTGAACGCGCTGCAGAACGTCTCACCATTGCATCCCGCACATGCTCGATGGGATTTAAGTCGGGGGAACGAATTACATATCTGGTGCTTGTTTCTGCTTTATTTGTGAGTTTGAGAAGAGTAGAAAATGGGTTCTCATCTTCAATCCTCAGCCTACGTTAATGAATCGTTGGTCCGATAAATACAGCCGTATAGCTGCACCATAATCTGGGACTGTAGACTACCGAACGAATCGACAGATTTCTCTGCAGTCATAGTACCGTGAACCTAAGCTGCGCCAGCTATACCAGTAGCCGAATTGAAGCAGATCCCACGATGTCTTCATCTGATACTTTCATTACAGTTTTGGAAGATGTTGCTGTCTTTTCTTCTTTTGTAAGTGACAACTTGCCAACTTAATACTCGCGATTAACAAATGTTTTGCGAGAAGTAACAATAAGCTACGCAACGGCGCATCACTGCTTCATTATGCTAAGGTAGATGCACCAGACGTAGCTCTCTGGATGAAGAAATGGTTCTGCAAGAAGAATCCAGTAATGTTGTTAAGAGTATCATATTCCTGTGGATATAAAATGTGCACTGGTATCATAATCTTTTCTTATTTATTAGGGTTCCGTACCTCAACTGGTAAAAACGGAACTGTTATAGGATGACTTTGTTATCTATTCTGTCTATCCGACTGTCCCTTTTTCTCAGAAACGGGTGGGCTTATCAACTTGAAAATTATCTCACATGCTAATACTCACGATCCCTAGGCAATGTAAAAAATTAAAGCTCAAAAGTCAAAGCAGCCAAAAGATACGGCTATTCATGATACTTATTTTGATATTCGCAAACTCACTCATCAGAACTTATGGGGTACTTCCCGTTGACATAGAGTCATGAAATTTGACAGGAAGCAACATTTCACACTGCAAGTAAAGGAAAAAATCCGAAAAGTGTTAACTCTTAACTATACCACACGAAAAAATATTTCTTTTGTCATTTTCTATCCGATCTCAAATTTGAAATTAAAACAATCCGTAGTTCTGAATTCAAGCTGACTGGGTCACAAAGGTAAAAGTCTAATATCAGCCAAGGAATGAGATTATTGCTCATATGACGTGTTTCAGAATTTGCCCACCATCAGATTCCCAGGACCGATTGCTGCACCTAGATATAGCGTTTCAAATTGTATGTGAAACAAATATTCGCAGACAGTCTGCGACCCAGTCAGCCTGAATGCAGAACTACTGACTGTTATAATAATATCCGCCTACCTCCTGTGTAAAGACGTAATTAAGTTTTTAGGGAATCTTCAGTTTACGAGTCCTACTCCCTCCTGGCCAATCTTTTTTTTTATTTATTCAATTCAATGGTTAATGTAAATAATTTTAACTGCACGTTGTTAGTGGTTAACCTTTGCATCAGCATACGTACAATGTTGTAGTTCATAATGAGCGTATGGCGTTGGTGGCCTGGAGACCCCTCGCGGGGCGGTTCGACCGCCGCTCCACAAGTTCTTTAACGCCACTACGGCGACTTGCGAGTGAAAGAGGATGAAATGATGATGAAAGACACACAACACCCAGTCATCTCGAGGCAGATAAAATCCCTGACCCCGCCGGGAATCGAACCCGGGACCCCGTGCACGGGAAGCGAGAACGCTACCGCAAGACCACGAGCCGCGGACTTGTTGTCCATTAGATCTCAGCATAATAAAAGACTGGTGGGGCGGGGGGGGGGAACAGTTCTTACTATATTTCGAAACTGGATATCTGGTGTTCGAACGTCAAGCCTCCCCCAAACCCCCCCCCCCCCCCAAAAAAAAAAATCCCTCGTGGTGCTAAAATGTATTTTCACTTACCGCTTCTTTCATCTGTGGCTGATTTCTTAATGCGACAAATGTTAAGTTGTAAAAGAGTCTCCATGTTAATTGGGTACGTCTGCTCCAAGATCGGAGAATACCAAGGCCAAACCAGAGGTATACAAGGAGGAGGGATAGGGGAGAGTGGGGGAAATAGACGCACCTAAGGAAAAATCGATGTGAACCATTCGTTATGTCATTAAAACCTACGAAAATAAGTACATACCATACAATGGACATTTCTCTATATAATCCAATCGTGAGTAAATAGTTATAAACTGCACCTTAATTTTGAACATTAAAATAAAAAAGTGCAAATGCGTGGTATTCCCCACCCCTGAGGGTAATAACACGCAAAGTACTGGGTAATAACACGTAAAACAAACAAACCATAAAAATGTAGAATACTTGCTATTTTTATTTACTTATTAGTTACTACAAATAGTAAAGTGTATATTTAAGAACGAAATAATGTAATTCTACAAACATCTCTTATAATTTTCGTTTTTTACATTTTTATTGATGTGAAAAGAGTTCATTTTCTCATACAGCAAAGATCGCACTTGTAACCTTTTGGACTGTTGCAGCCGCTACATTCTTCATGACTCCATCTGCTACAAGAAATACATCGGTACCATAGGTCTCCATCTTTCCCAAACGAAACAGACATCTTCTGAAATCGCCAATGGATCAATATCATCCATTTCATTGTCATCACAAATGTTCTGCAAGTCCAGATTTAGGTCATCCTCGCTGCTACTTTCACTTTCTTGGTGGTGTTTCTTGTTATGTAATGTCTGTTTCTTCTTCAATACTTTTTTAAGTTGCAGATTTCTGCACTTATCCGCTTTATCCTTAAGATTCCTTTTCTTGTTTTCTTCAGCTTTCTTTTTCATGGCTTCTTTTTGTTTCTTTATTCATAACTCAGTTAGCAGTTTATTCTTCTCTGGAGTTACTGTAAGGATCACTGAATTTCCCTTAGGCTTTCCCTTGGCTTGTTTTGTCTTAAAAAGAACTTGTTTTTGTTTTGGAAGAGGAGATATGTCAAATACACTAACGTGCTTGACACATGCACTTTTAGTTGATGTTTTGTGACCTCTTCAAGGCCTACTAGAAGTGGAACATCTTCTGCTGAAGATCCAGTAGTCTGTTCTTGACTCCTTTTGGGGATATGTGGCTCGTTTGTGGATGCAACCACTTCATTTCCATTTGTTGCATTCGGAACCTCTTCATCTTCAAGGACAACATCTCTGAAGATCTCACATTGCTGTAAGTCGTCATGCTGAAATTTGTTTGGATTGAAAGGGCAAATCCCACATGCCTTAAACCCTGACTGCCCTTTGTCCATGGTAGCAACCTTAATATATGCCTTATTAAAAAGTTCTGCTAACACATATGGTGTAATTTTTTGATACACCTGTGACTTCATATACATGTCACATTCACGAGTGAAGGCTGATTTCAAAGAAGAAAAGAATGTAACATCTAGTGGTTGAAGCTTGTGAGAAGTGTGTGGAGGTATGGTTACCATGACAATAGAACGTGTTTTACAAAATTCGAAAATATCAAATGAAATGTGGCTGCTGCGATTATCTAAAATCAGCAGCACAGGGTCATCAATAGTTGATTTTACATTGTTCTGAAAATGTTGGATTCATTCGAAAAATAATGACTCATTGGACCAGCCATTGATGGAACAATCATATATTGTTGCAACTGGTCCACCTTTACTTAAGAGATTTGACATCCTCTTCCTGTGGAAGATAAACATAGGGGGGATGTAGGTAACAGCAGCATTGAAACAACATATCACAGTCACGTTTTTCCCCCTTCCCCAAGACGTGGTCCCACCTCTTTGTTTAACACCTTTTGTACAGTATTTCTGCCCGTTTCATCGACGTGAACACTCACCCCTCTTTAAATTTATATTTTTCAAAGACATGTTCTAAATTTTTAAAATATGCATTAACCTCTTCTTCATTAGATGCCTGTATTCTGTTATTGCTAGTTGCTTCAGGTTTTCTCATGCTAATACTGTTTCTTTTTAAAAATAGAGCTAGCCAATCCTTTCCAGCTAACCTAGATGACTTATCAAAATTGCTTGCAATGTTGTTAGCCTCTGCTTACTCAATGCAATCTTTCGCAGCTGGATGCATGTAATGCCATAGAACAGCTTGGCCATTGTAATAACATGATCCCTAATCTCATTTTCCTGTCCTGTCGAAAATGTTGGGTTTCTTCCAAGTTTTGGACCTTCCGTATTTTTAACCTTCCTTCTCGTTTGCAGAGTAGCTTGATGAATCCCGAAACCTCTTGATACTTCTCTTGTTTTTCTTCCAGATTTGGTGGCGTCAAGAGCCTTACAAAGTTCCTCTTGTGTCCATTTTGCTCACTGTGTTTTTCTTTTATAATATCTACCCACATGAAATTTAAAAAAAAACTCGTTAGTATCGAAAATATAACCTGCAAGGGGGAATACCACGCACTTCAACATCTGCGTGGCATTACCCCACCGTAAGTTCAATGAATAATCTAAGCACAACTCGGTACCTAATTCAAATAGCGGGACAAATCTACAATTAAATTAAAGGTTTCATCTAGGGTTAGTAGTTGATACGCAAGAATTACATTAAAGCAACTTATGGTAGCACTTACCTTGCAAAATATAGCTGACCAAAATTACATGAGACACGCCGAAAGTAAACAATACTTCACTGCTCCAACAATGCCACTGGAAAATGGCTGGCATAAGCTGCGTAGTAGTTGTTACTCCTGTTGGCAGGATGTAGCACCAATTGAGAACAGCTTGCGCTATTCAAACTGCGTAAATCAGCCTGCGTGGGATTACCCACATGCGTGTAATTCCCCCACCTTCCCCTACTGTTTAACATCACACCGACATCGAGGTCATTAAAGACGGAGAAGAGGCTCGGATTACGGAAGGATGGGAAAGGAAATCGGGCGTGCCCTTTTCAAAGGAACCATCCCGGCATTTGCCTGGATCGATTTGCGAAAATCATGGGAAACTTAAATCTGGACGGTCGGACGGGGACTTTAACCGTTGTCCTCCCAAATGTGAATGCAGTGTGTTGATTACCTCTGTCGGTAGAGGGAACAAGATCACTCCGGTGGCAGTAGTATTCATTTATTATAGGGTCTACTACCTGTGCACCCATATTCTGTGGACCACTTTTAAGTGCATAGCAGAGGATATTTCCCATTGTATCAACATATTAGAGTTTCTTCTGTACCCTTCGACTATGCAGCGCAGGAAAAATGGCTGCTTAAATGACCTTCCGCTCACGGTGATCAAGTCTTTGCAGTCCCCGCAGGAGTACTGAACAACCTGCTTTTCGTCATTTTCTTCGAAATACAGTCTGTAGCAACTACAGTATCACAGTTGGCCTACAAGGTCGAAAAACTCGGTACAGGTAATCTACTTCATCGAAAAGACGATGTTTTAATCAATATTAATTAATTAATATTGTACCCGTGGTCTAGGGGTAGCGTCTCTGATTCATAATCAAAACGTCTTCGGTCACGGGTTCGATCCCCGCCACTGCCTAAATCTTGATAAATAATCAGCATTGGCGGCCGAAGACTTCCGGCATAAGAAGTCAACCTCATTCTGCCAACGGCCTTGTCAAAGAGGGCGGAGGAGCGGATAGAGGTTCAGGGCACTCTCTTGTCCTAGGGGTGGGAAATTGCCCCTAAAGGCGGAAGAATCAGCAATGCTCAACGACATGAGGATGCAGAAGGCAATAAAAACCACTGCATTAAAGACAGGTAACGTGTATCCAAAGGACATGTGGCCTGTAATTGAAGAAGTGTCATGATGATCTCTCCATTGGCAAAAGATTCTGGAATAGTCCCCCATTCGGATCTCCGGGAGGGGACTGCCAAGGGGGAGGTTACCATGAGAAAAAGATTGAATAATCAACGAAAGGATAACGTTCTACGAATCGGGGCGTGGAATGTCAGAAGCTTGAACGTGGTAGGGAAACTAGAAAATCTGAAAAGGGAAATGCAAAGGCTCAATCTAGATATAGTAGGGGTCAGTGAAATGAAGTGGAAGGAAGACAAGGATTTCTGGTCAGATGAGTATCGGGTAATATCAACAGCAGCAGAAAATGGTATAACAGGTGTAGGATTCGTTATGAATAGGAAGGTAGGGCAGAGGGTGTGTTACTGTGAACAGGTCAGTGACCGGGTTGTTCTAATCAGAATCGGCAGCAGACCAACACCGACAACGATAGTTCAGGTATACATGCCGACGTCGCAAGCTGAAAATGAACAGATAGAGAAAGTGTATGAGGATATTGAAAGGGTAATGCAGTATGTAAAGGGGGACGAAAATCTAATAGTCATGGGCGACTGGAATTTAGTTGTAGGGGAAGGAGTAGAGGAAAGGTTACAGGAGAATATGGGCTTGGGACAAGGAATGAAAGAGGAGAAAGACTAATTGAGTTCTGTAACAAGTTTCAGCTAGTAATAGCGAATACCCTGTCAAGAATCACAAGAGGAGGAGGTATACTTGGAAAAGGCCGGGAGATACGGGAAGATTTCAATTAGATTACATCATGGTCAGACAGAGATTCCGAAATCAAATACTGGATTGTAAGGCGTACCCAGGAGCAGATATGGACTCAGATCACAATATAGTAGTGATGAACAGTAGGCTGAAGTGCAAGACATCAGTCAGGAAGAATCAATACGCAAAGAAGTGGGATACGAAAGTACTAAGGAATGACGAGATACGTTTGAAGTTCTCTAACGCTATAGATACAGCAATAGGGAATAGCGCAGTAGGTAGTACAGTTGAAGAGGAATGGACATCTATAAAAAGGGCCATCACAGAAGTTGGGAAGGAAAACATAGGTACAAAGAAGCTAGCTGCGACGAAACCATGGGTAACAGAAGAAATACTTCAGTTGATTGATGAAAGGAGGAAATACAAACATGTTCCGGGAAAATCAGGAATACAGAAAAACAAGTCGCTGAGGAATGAAATAAATAGGAAGTGCAGGGAAGCTAAGACTAAATGGCTGCAGGAAAAATGTGAAGACATCGAAAAAGATATGATTGTCGGAAGGACAGACTCAGCATACAGGAAAGTCAAAACAACCTTTGGTGACATTAAAAGCAACGGTGGTAACATTAAGAGTGCAACGGGAATTCCACTGTTAAACGCATAGGAGAGAGCAGGTAGGTGGAAACAATACATTGAAAGCCTCTATGAGAGTGAAGATTTGTCTCATGTGATAGAAAAAGAAATAGGAGTCGATTTAGAAGAGATAGGGGATCCAGTATTAGAATCGGAATTTAAAAGAGCTTTGGAGGACTTACGGTCAAATAAGGCAGAAGGGATAGATAACATTCCATCAGAATTTCTAAAATCATTGGGGGAAGTGGCAACAAAACGACTATTCACGTTGGTGTGTAGAATATATGAGTCTGGCGATATACCATCTGACTTTCGGAAAAGCATCATCCACACAATTCCGAAGACGGCAAGAGCTGACAAGTGCGAGAATTATCGCACAATCAGCTTAACAGCTCATGCATCGAAGATGCTTACAAGAATAATATACAGAAGAATGGAAAAGAAAATTGAGAATGCGCTAGGTGACGATCAGTTTGGCTTTAGGAAAAGTAAAGGGACGAGAGAGGCAATTCTGACGTTACGGCTAATAATGGAATCAAGGCTAAAGAAAAATCAAGACACTTTCATAGGATTTGTCGACCTGGAAAAAGCGTTCGACAATATAAAATGGTGCAAGCTGTTCGAGATTCTGAAAAAAGTAGGGTTAAGCTATAGTGAGAGACGGGTCATATACAATATGTACAACAACCAAGAGGGAATAATAAGAGTGGACGATCAAGAACGAAGTGCTCGTATTAAGAAGGGTGTAAGACAAGGCTGTAGCCTTTCGCCCCTACTCTTCAATCTGTACATCGAGGAAGCAATGATGGAAATAAAAGAAAGGTTCAGGAGTGGAATTAAAATACAAGGTGAAAGGATATCAATGGAGGAGGAGATTAGTGTCTAACGTCCCGTCGACAACGAGGGCATTAGAGACGGAGCGCAAGCTCGGGTGAGGGACGGACGGGGAAGGAAATCGGCCGTGCCCTTTCAAAGGAACCATCCCGGCATTTGCCTGAAGCGATTTAGGGAAATCACGGAAAACCTAAATCAGGATGGCCGGAGACGGGATTGAAAAGGATATCAATGATACGATTCGCTGATGACATTGCTATCCTGAGTGAAAGTGAAGAAGAATTAAATGATCTGTTGAACGGAATGAACAGTCTAATGAGTACACAGTATGGTTTGAGAGTAAATCGAAGAAAGACGAAGGTAATGAGAAGTAGTAGAAATGAGAACAGCGAGAAACTTAACATCAGGATTGATGGTCACGAAGTCAATGAAGTTAAGGAATTCTGCTACCTAGGCAGTAAAATAACCAATGACGGACGGAGCAAGGAGGACATCAGAAGCAGACTCGCTATGGCAAAAAAGGCATTTCTGGCCAAGAGCAGTCTACTAATATCAAATACCGGCCTTAATTTGAGGAAGAAATTTCTGAGGATGTACGTCTGGAGTACAGCATTGTATGGTAGTGAAACATGGACTGTGGGAAAATCGGAACAGAAGAGAATCGAAGCATTTGAGATGTGGTGCTATAGACGAATGTTGAAAATTAGGTGGACTGAGGAGGTTCTACGCAGAATCGGAGAGGAAAGGAATATGTGGAAAACACTGATAAGGAGAAGGGACAGGATGATAGGACATCTGCTAAGACATGAGGGAATGACTTCCATGGTACTAGAGGGAGCTGTAGAGGGCAAAAACAGTAGAGGAAGACAGAGATTGGAATACGTCAAGCAAATAATTGAGGACGTAGGTTGCAAGTGCTACTCGGAGATGAAGAGGTTAGCACATGAAAGGAATTCGTGGCGGGCCGCATCAAACCAGTCAGTAGACTGATGGCCAAAAAAAAAAAATTAATTAAAACATACAAATGCATTAACAATTTGCAAACCACTTTGCTCTGAGAAACTCAGATTCAAATAAAAAAAGTGAAGCGCTCAGAAAACATCATTGGACACCAATAACATAACTTCGTAAAGCTATGCGGATATGTGTACTCGAGTGAGACAGAGTTATCGGCACGAGACAGAATTTCAAAGTTAGTCATCATGGGTCTCCACCTGACCCGCTGGTCAAATCGTCCAGTATTCAGTTTTGTGAGGCATTTAGTGTTGGACTGCATGGGAACGTGAGGGCGTCCACACTCGTTGTCAAGGTTTCGGTCGACCACGTCCGAACACGTCAAGGGAGTATCGCCGTATTGTGCATCAAGAACATCGTAACACCTTCACGGTCAAGTGCCCTGCCATCCGAGGATTAGTGACGGGCTCTGTGCGTCATTCGGTGTTATCCTGTACCATTTGTCGGAGACTTGGCGACTTGTTACGGCGTTCCGTCTATACAGCTGGCAGAAGAATGTCGCAGGTTGCCTACAAGGCATGCAATTGCTCCACACCAGAAGACAGTTTTGCAGCAGTTCCACTAGACTGCCCTAGCAATGGCACCAGGGATCACGGAATGGGTGGGGGGGGAGGGGTCAGGGGGGAGAGGGGGGCACCCTTTTGCATCCGCGATTCATGCGCCCTACAACAGATCCTGTTATATCCCGCCGCGCGACAGTATTTAGGCTCGTGCACCGCTGTGCAGAGAGACTTCACGTCGAGCCACAGCTACAGTTGGACATCCGTTCCACCACGACGTCACTGTCTGCTGCCGACCAGCTACGTCCTCGATGGACACCACCTGGCCTCTGCAACTTCGCTGACGGCCCGGTCTCCGTGGTTGCATGTCGTAACCTGGTTGACAAATTTTGGTAGAACATTGACTGTGTGCTGTTTTTCGTAGGGTCTCACTGTGCACATACTAAACTCTTCTGAAATTTCATTAAATATATTCGCAATTGCAAATGTGGGCAACCATCAGCTGTAGACTGGAAGGACGGCAATGAAAAATTTTACCCGACCGGAACGCGAACCTGTACTTCCTGCTTATCGCGAGCGGTCGCCTTGTCATTCGGCTACCCGTGCATGACTAACGGCCAGACACGAACTTCCATATGTCGTCAAACATGTGTTGACAACTTCTACTCGTACATCCGTTATGTAGATTATCGTAAGGGCGAGACGTTTTACTTGCAAGCCGCTTGTCCGGTGTCGGCGGATAAATACGATATTGCAATCCCTGTGTTATTCCGATGATGATGATGATGATGATGATGATGTTCGGTTTGTGGGACGCTCAACTGCGCGGCTATCAGCGCCCGTACAAATTCCCAACCTTTTCTCAGTCCAAACTCGCCACTTTCATGAATGATGATGAAATGAGGAGGACAACAGAAACACCCAATCCTCTCGAGGCAGGTGAAAATCCCTGAGCTCGCGCGGGAATCGAACCCGGGACCCCGTGCTCGGGAAACGAGATCGCTACCGCGAGACCACGAGCTGCGGACATGTGTTATTCCGAATGCGATGCAAAGCTCCTTCGGACATGCATGCATTTCCAGAGGAACTTAGCTTCGTATTTAGGCCTTCAGCCTGTCAGCTATTTTTTGAGTGTTAATTACGTTTGTTCTTGGGAGCAGACGAGCATACTGTCTTTTTTCAGTGCACTGTATTTGCGTAAATTTAGTGACTTTAGTTCCGCCTACGGCCTGCGGTTAGCATCATAACACAACAGGCTGCATTTAGAGCGGTTGCGTGACCGGGAAGCCTGTAAGGCTGATGAATGGCACCGCACCGTGTCCTGTGATGAATCGTGGTGCCGCACTACATAGGATTACCATTGTTGGCGGGTGTGGCAACGACTCATTCTTCCAAAGTTTTGGAGAGCTACAGAAGTGTTATTCCGGCCGCCATGGGAGGGAGAGCGGTATGGGCATCGGGTATGAGTTCAGTTCACGGCCGATAGTGACTGAGGGAATTCCTTCGGCACAACAGTATGTCAATGGGTTCCTGTATCCTCATGCGTTACCTCTGATGCGACATTTTTCAACAGAAAGTGCTCCTCCTCACACGACACGTATACCTTGAAACGTCTCTGTGAAGTCGTTTCATAAGACGCTTGTCGAATTCGGTACAACTTATTCACTTTACTACCCGATTTTAACTCAATTCATGAACTGTTCCAGAAAGACTGGGCTCTCAAATAAGCCCTATTGAATATTATATGTGTGTTTTAATGTGGGGTTTCGGTTTTGTTTTGTGGGAAACGCTGAGTTGGCCATCGTCTACTGGGAGCAGACGATTTTGCTTCTCGTTCGAAGGAGAGCACAGGATGACCAACTTAGGGTTCCAATACCTGAACAGAGAGGTTTACCCATCTTAGTCGAAGGCTGTGTCGAAGGCTGTTTTTGTATGTGAGGTTGGTGACGGATGGCTACTCCTCTGGTAGCTTCCGGTGCACGGGGAGCTAGGTAATCTCGAAAGAGAAAGCGGCACTCTTCGGTAAACGTTTGGTGAGTACGGATCGTAGCTTTTAAGGGGGGTTTCAGGTGATAGGAAGCAGGTTGAGTTAGGACTTCGTTATGTTTAAATGTTGAAATACTCAAGAACTTTAGCTTAACTGAAGCGTGTGAAGCGAGTTATTTTTCCGAATGTGCCATAATTACAGGCGATGAACAATGATGAAGTAGGATTTCAAACAGTAAATCTGATTAGGAAAAGCTGGTTAGGATCACTTCAACCGTACGTGAGTGTAATACTGTGTCGAAGCGAGTATGATTTTCAATGATTTTTAATCTTATATTTTGTGGAAGTTGCTTTTGTTTTTGTGTGTCGATTTTGTGCCACGTATTTGGTAATCAATGACCCTTCTAGTCCACCACAGTACCGTAATAGTCTTTATTTTAACAGTTTGCTTGTTTAATGAGCTATAATTTCTGCAAGAATATCCGTTCTTTCGTGCGCTTTCTACAAAGCAGCACAACAGTATGATTCTGAGTGCACCACGTGCTCTATTTAGGCCGTTTGCAAGCAGCAGACTCAGTTAGTATGTTGAATAATTGTCGGACAACCTCGTGCATTGGTTAAACCTCTGTTCAGAATAGTGCATGCGTAGAATCGTAGTGCGAATCTCACTGAGACATTTTTATGGTATGAATGCAAAGGAGATGATAGTATCATTGTCTCCCACCCCCGTTTTTTGTGTTTCTTCTTGCTGTAGTTAAATTGTGCTCTGTTACATTCTCACGTAATTCTTACTTAAATATTTCAAGTCAGGCACCAGTTATGTGTAGTTAGGATGTGCAACCAAATACTTAGATACAATAAATAATCTACGTGAAAGATAAATTCTATGGTGTTGATCTTACTCACTTACTCCGATTTCCAATCCTGATTTAATCAAGTTGCTTCCTGCACGACATGGAGTGCTATTTATCTGGCTACTTAAAGAAATTTCCATACTTGTAATTAAATTATTAAAGTAATTAAACTAATAATTTTCCAGCTCCGTTTTTTTTCTAAATGGTTAGGAAGGGTTTGGGCTGGTAATGACCCTGAATTTTTGAATTTTTATCGTTATTTGTGTGAGAGAAGCGTATATCACTCGATGAGAAACGGCGTAAAGTAATACGTTACAACCTACTACCCTCCTGCGCGATGTTGAGGTAATCCTTTGACCAGAAAGGTGCCCAAACCTTCCCACAAGATGTGCGGGACAATCTGCTCGGATGTTGACTCCGCCAAAGGGCTAGTATCCAGAATATGGAGGACGGGTTACAACAATTGTGGGTCAACGTGACGCATTAGAAGATACAACGGCTGTATGACACTCATCGCAAACGAATCAGTGCCTGCATCCAGGCCACGGGCCGCGCAGCGTCATACTGGCAAGTGACCCGATATCGTAATCACTGAAATGACATCACATACCCGTTCCATCCGTGCAATTTCATACCGTTTCTGCCTCTCCTCCTGGGTGCTTCACTATTTTGGTCAGGCACCATATACAGTGACTCTCGGTTTTCTATTTTTAAGCAACTTCAGTCTACGATTAAATCAATATAATTATTAAAATCGTAATTTTCATGTAAATAAAACTGCCAGTCTGTGAGTGTCTCCGAATTATACACTCCTGGAAATTGAAATAAGAACACCGTGAATTCATTGTCCCAGGAAGGGGAAACTTTATTGACACATTCCTGGGGTCCGATACATCACATGATCACACTGACAGAACCACAGGCACATAGACACAGGCAACAGAGCATGCACAATGTCGGCACTAGTACAGTGTATATCCACCTTTCGCCGCAATGCAGGCTGCTATTCTCCCATGGAGACGATCGTAGAGATGCTGGATGTAGTCCTGTGGAACGGCTTGCCATGTCATTTCCACCTGGCGCCACAGTTGGACCAGCGTTCGTGCTGGACGTGCAGACCGCGTGAGACGACGCTTCATCCAGTTCCAAACATGCTCAATGGGGGACAGATCCGGAGATCTTGCTGGCCAGGGTAGTTGACTTACACCTTCTAGAGCACGTTGGGTGGCACGGGATACATGCGGACGTGCATTGTCCTGTTGGAACAGCAAGTTCCCTTGCCGGTCTAGGAATGGTAGAACGATGGGTTCGATGACGGTTTGGATGTACCGTGCACTATTCAGTGTCCCCTCGACGATCACCAGTGGTGTACGGCCAGTGTAGGAGATTGCTCCCCACACCATGATGCCGGGTGTTGGCCCTGTGTGCCTCGGTCGTATGCAGTCCTGATTGTGGCGCTCACCTGCATGGCGCCAAACACGCATACGACCATCATTGGCACCAAGGCAGAAGCGACTCTCATCGCTGAAGACGACACGTCTCCATTCGTCCCTCCATTCACGCCTGTCGCGACACCACTGGAGGCGGGCTGCACGATGTTGGGGCGTGAGCGGAAGACGGCCTAACGGTGTGCGGGACCGTAGCCCAGCTTCATGGAGACGGTTGCGAATGGTCCTCGCCGATACCCCAGGAGCAACAGCGTCCCTAATTTGCTGGGAAGTGGCGGTGCGGTCCCCTACGGCACTGCGTAGGATCCTACGGTCTTGGCGTGCATCCGTGCGTCGCTGCGGTCCGGTCCCAGGTAGACGGGCACGTGCACCTTCCGCCGACCACTGGCGACGATATCGATGTACTGTGGAGACCTCACGCCCCACGTGTTGAGCAATTCGGCGGTACGTCCACCCGGCCTCCCGCATGCCCACTATACGCCCTCGCTCAAAGTCCGTCAACTGCACATACGGTTCACGTCCACGCTGTCGCGGCATGCTACCAGTGTTAAAGACTGCGATGGAGCTCCGTATGCCACGGCAAACTGGCTGACACTGACGGCGGCGGTGCACAAATGCTGCGCAGCTAGCGCCATTCGACGGCCAACACCGCGGTTCCTGGTGTGTCCGCTGTGCCGTGCGTGTGATCGTTGCTTGTACAGCCCTCTCGCAGTGTCCGGAGCAAGTATGGTGGGTCTGACACACCGGTGTCAATGTGCTCTTTTTTCCATTTCCAGGAGTGTACTTTGTTGCACTGAATCGTACAGAATTGGAACTGTATAAATGATCATTTCATTTGTAAGACACGTTGTAATTCTAACGTATGGTTAAAATCCACCATAATAAACGTTTTCTCCGACGCATGTGCGCAGTTGTAGACAGTGATAACACAGTCTTGCGTGACGACGGCCGGTTACTTACAGAATGACAAGGGTAACAGTTTAGAAATTCGACTCTAATAAATACACTACTGGCCATTAAAATTGCTACACCAAGAAGAAATGCAGATGGTAAACGGGTCTTCATTGGACAAATATATTATACTAGAACTGACATGTGAGTACATTTTCACGCAATTTGGGCGCATAGATCCTGAGAAATCAGTGCCCAGAACAACCACCTCTGGCCGTAATAACAGCCTTGATACGCCTGGGCATTGAGTCAAACAGAGCTTGGATGGCGTGTACGGGTACAGCTGCCCATGCAGCTTCAACACGATACCACATTTCATCAAGAGTAGTGACTGGCGTATTGTGACGAGCCAGTTGCTCGGCCACCATTGAGAGATCTGGAGAATGTGCTGGCCAGGGCAGCAGTCGAACATTTTCTGTATCCAGAAAGGCCCGTACAGGACCTGCAACATGCGATCGTGCATTGTCCTGCTGAAATGTAGCGTTTGGCAGGGATCGAATGAAGGGTAGAACCACGGGTCGTTACACATCTGAAATGTAACGTCCACTGTTCAAAGTGCTGTCAATGTGAACAAGAGGTGACCGAGACGTGTAACCAATGGCACCCCATACCGTCACGCCGGGTGATACGCCAGTATGGCGATGACGAATACACGCTTCCAATGTGCGTTCACCGCGATGTCGCCAAACACGGATGCGACCATCATGATGCTGTTATCAGAACCTGGACTCATCCGAAAAAGTGACGTTTTGCCATTCGTGCACCCAGGTTCGTCGTTGAGTACACCATCGCAGGCGCTCCTGTCTGTGATGCAGCGTCAAGGGTAACCGCAGCCATGGTCTCCGAGCTGATAGTCCATGTTGCTGCAAACGTCGTCGAACTGTTCGTGCAGATGGTTGTTGTCTTGCAAACGTCCCCATCTGTTGACTCAGGGATCGAGACGTGGCTGCGCGATCCGTTACAGCCATGCGGATACAATGCCTGTCATCTCGACTGATAGTGATGCGAGGCCTTTGGAATCCAGCACGGCGTTCCGTATTACCCTCCTGAACCCACCGATATCATATTCTGCTAACAGTAATTGGATCTCGACCAACGAGAGGAGCAATGTCGCGATACGATAAACCGCAGTCGCGATAGGCTACAATCCGACCTTTATCAAAGTCGGAAACGTGATGGTACGCATTTCTCCTCCTTGCACGAGGCATCACAAAAACGTTTCACCAGGCAGCGCCGGTCAACTGCTGTGTGTGTATGAGAAATCGGCTGGAAACTTATGTCAGCACGTTGTAGGTGTCGCCACCGGCGCCAACCTTGTGTGATTGCTCTGAAAAGCTAATCATTTGCATATCACAGCATCTTCTTCCTGTCGGTTAAATTTCGCGTCTGTAGAACGTCATCTTCGTGGTGTAGCAATTTTAATGGTTAGTAGTGTAGTATGGTGGCAACACTGACGACGCCACGTTGAAGTAGAGAAAGATGTTTTGTTTTGTGCTGAATGATAATAAACGTTACGCTAAGTTCAACCATTTTAACTCGCCTCAGACGGCTTCAAATAGTGGAAAAAAACGTATCAAGTATAAATGTGTTCATTGGAATTGTGCATTTAATTATCTAATGATAGTGGCTCGTCTTTTATACCCAAACAATGAAACAAAGGGAGATCTCATTATGTCAACAGAAAAAAGCAGCCTTACAGATTTTGAGAAGCCAGCTGTCTTGCCATACACCGTTACTCCTTCCAGGTAGTTCGCCCCTCTGTCACAGTGGTATGCGGGCTTGGCCTACATTAAGGCGTAGCCAATGGAGAGAGTACCTAGGGGAACCGACTATGCTCGTATCTTGTATCGGAACTCAGCCTCTGCTAGGACAGATCAATATTAGTGTTTAACCTGAACTGGGTGTTGTGGCTCGTGGTGTTCACTTAAACCGTATACTAACTGATTTGGTAGCAGTGTTTCAGAACCCCGACACTTACAGTGGAGCAGTGACAGGAAACAAACAGCGATATATAACTGACGACTCCTGAAGACAGCAGGTTTTCCGCTCTGAAATCTCACACATCTTTCCCTCGCTACCAGCGCAGAAAACGGTATTTTCTCATATGTAATAAGGAAATGTGGTTCTGTCCTGAGCAAATGCCGTTTTTTGTTTTACTACCCGACAAGTTTGAGAAACACTTCTGCATCTTCAGTGGGTTTTACTGATTCTCTTAGAACTACATATTGGTATTCAAAAGGCTGTTTGGTATTTGCAACACAGCTATAATTATTGCCTTCCAGCGTGTCATTATTTTGAAGATCTCTCGTTTTCGTGCTTCCGCGAGATGTTTGAGTGGAGCTTACTAAGTCGCACTGTTCCACGTATTTTCTCTATTGAACTGTTATATCTGCGTCTATAGATGAAATATAAATGACCACACTTACTGTTTAGCATTGTGATGTTAAGAGTCTACTACAATGGTTCTGCTGTAAAAATTTTCTACAAGAGCCCTTCTATGAAGAGCCTGAACAAAGTTCCACAATAGTTCGCATCCACCTTTACTTGAGGACATCACCAAAACCGCTGATGTTCCAAGGAAAGGACGTTCTGTAATGAATAAAAAATCTGGAGCCCAGAGGCACATATACCTCTTAGGTAAGTGCTCGGCTGACATCGAACGTATTCTACTCGTGACTACGTAAAATAACCATTAAACTTCGAGAGTAGCTTTCACAGTTCAGCATCATTTTATTTTAGCGCTCCAGGGAAACCCCCACTGCTGTAAGTCATTCAAGCAGAGCCCGCCGGGTTAGCCGCGCGGTCTAACGCACTGCATCCCGAGCGGGATGGCGTGCCGGTCCCCAGCACGAATCCGGCCGGCGGATTAGTGTCGAGGTCCGGTGTGCCTGCCAGCCTGTGGATGATTTTTAAGGCAGTTTTCCATCTGCCTCGACGAATGCGGGCTGGTTGCCCTTATTCCGCCTCAGTTACATTCTGTCGGCGATTGCTGCGAAAACACTGTCTCCACGTACGCGTACACCATAATTACTCTACCACCCAAACACTGGGTTCAAATGGCTCTGAGCACTATGGGACTTAACTTCTGAGGTCATCAGTCCCCTAGAACTCAGAACTACTTAAACCTAACTAACCTAAGGACATCACACACATCCATGCCCGAGGCAGGATTCCAACCTGTACCGCAGCCGTCGCGCAGTTCCAGACTGTAGCGCCTAGAACCGCTCGGCCACACCGGCCGGCCCCAAACACTGGGGTTACACTCGTCTGAAATGAGACGTTCCCGTGGTAGGGGGGGGGGGGGGGTCCACTTTGGTGTGGGCCGAACCGCACAATAACGCAGTAACGCTGGGTTCGGTGTAGGGCGGCGATGGGATGAGTGGACTGCTGTAGCCTGTTGTGGGGTTGTGTACCACTAAGGGCTACGGCGGGGACGAAGCCTCTCCGTCATTTCTAGGTCCCCAGTTCAGTACATACATAGATTTAAGTAGACGACATAACTTACTGCTACGAGAGAAATGATTATTGCGAAGCAGTTTCTGCTAACACTGGGGCGACGAGTGATCAATGAGAAATTTCATTTACGTAATCAAGCAGTAGTTCCTGTCCATCGATGGTCGCAAGTGAACGGAAAACAGAAATCTATATTGGCACATTAGTCATAACACTTTAGCAAACAAGTATAGTTAGCACGTACAGCAACGCACGATCTTGGTATATCTGGGACATTTTGATGATGCTGTTAGAACTTCTAGTTTTCTCCCTTAGTGCTATTTCCGATTTGTGACTGTGAAGGTACTTATCCAATAACAGATATTAAATAATTGAACTTGCATTCCATTTGGAACTGATGTCTATCGTCGACAGCACTATGAGGTCTGACTACCACAGACACAAATACACTACCGTATTCGTGTTGACATGAAAGCAAATAGCCTCCCAATGTCGTCTTTAGGAATTTCCTGCCGTGTCAATTCATAAAGACTGCTGGTTGGATTGTGGAGAAAAGTGTACTTGTCATTGCATCCCACACTCTCTGTGGGTGGTAAACCAGGTCAGTAGGCAGGCTAGTCAAAGATCTCGTACGTTCCTCCAAGCGTTTGTGTCCTGAACTGCAGCGTGGTATCTTTCATTATCTTGCTAATGACATGCCATTTGCTACCCTCGTCATAAAGGGTATGAAAACTGCCAGTCGGGCTCGGGCGGACACAGCGGGCTACCCTCGGCGGGGCTTACGTGATTGCCGCTCTGTGCTGGACAGTCACGCAGTCGAGCCGTACGCAGCTACTGCGTCACCCAAGAACACGCCGTGGCTATCCCAGGGCAACCCAGAGAACTACAACACCGGAAGAATCGCTTATCGATTTTGGCAAGATCAATAATTCTTTTTAATCATAGGGTTCAGGTCACTTTTATTGATGGTAATAAACAGTCCAATCACCGTTCACAGAAATGTTTTCACATACACCATGATCTTTAAATCAAATACTAACAGCTTCGGTACCTTCTACCTTACGTCTGCTAGGAGTACGGAGAGTCAAGGGAATATCAGAAACATAATATGACCTACCTAAGTCTTTGTTAGCGACCTCACCAACATGATAAGTGTGATAAGAAATTGTATTATGCGAATCCATACTGTCCAACCTAGCAGCAGTAGAGGCAGTACTACCTTACCTTATTATAGCCACAGTCAACCAACGGTTATTATGACTAAAAGTATCATTGTTACTAATACTAAAATTAGATATACATTCTACAAAAACAACAGGACCGTCCAGGACAGAAGTGTGTGCAACTCTTTTCAGTTTATTTTTTGTTATACCAACACCAGTACCACTCTTCACTCCAATGTAGTTAATTGTCTTACAAACAGCTGAATGATCACAACAACGACGACAATTCCTACTAAATCAGTCTCACTGTCATACACTACTACCTATCTATGGACACGTTGACCGCCACAAAAAAAGTGAATCCTACAGCTGAACAAAATAGAATCCCACTCATTGTACCAGATGATCCTGGCTCTACACCATGTAAGTCTCCATTGTCTATGATATGGTGTCAACGATAAATGACCCACAGAAACTAGAGATCTCAATCCAGATTCCAATAGTTTGTTACCGACGGTTCGTGGCGACACTTCGCCTTTAACATCAGTCCGGATTTCAGCTTTTGTCATCCGTCTTAATCAGAGCCAGTCGAGTAATCCTACAATCTTCTCGTGAAGAGAAGAACCCATGGCTAATCGTCTTGCTACATCACCACCCGTTCTGGAAATCTACATGATTAGTGGCTCTCGAATTAATGCCGTTGAAAAGAAACTGTAGGTAGATCTCAACTGGTAGGAGGTAAGCAGCAATAATCCTAGAAAAGACGCCACAATCGGCATTGCTGACGACAAATCACAAAATGTTTCCCGTAGATAAGAGTTATCCTTTATCTGTTGAGTGAGACAGTCTGCTACAGAGGAGAGAGAATTTATAATAGGAGATAACACCAGCAGTGAAAAATGAGCGCACTGGGTAATGACAACGGCGTGAAGAGGAGAACCGTCAGAAGCAATTCATCACGGATTAAGTTCTAAGTAAAGTGTGTTTTTATACTCAGAATATCATGATATATAGATAAAAGGCATTAAATGCTAATCCGAGGTTATATTACTCAACACTTTCCGACTATCGCTGGTCTGTTCTTCCTGTAAGCTGACGTCATTGGAAATAAAAGACTAGAAGAATACACAAACTAATCTCTTCACTGCCCTGCAGCTATCAATGGACCTTGAAGCATTGTATGGGGACTAAAGTTTGTACAGGAATATGCTATCACCTCTGTCTTATAAACGAATCAACTACCTGGATGAAGGAATGGCGAGCTCTTTCAGAAATAGTGTCGAAAGATTTGACAGTTATCCACGAAAGCTGAGAATGGTCTCTTCGTATTGAATTTGCGACGCACAATGTCTTTTCTAAGGACAAAAAATTTAAGCTCTAGTACTCAACGAGTGTTCAGGCCTTAATACTGGTCGTCTCCCACACGTCCATCGGTAAATGTCTTACGCCTTCATCATACACAAGTCGGCAAAAATACGAATGGGCTTTTGCGTTGTCACATACAATTATCAGCACTCGGCTTATGATAAAAGATGACATCCACTACAGTGATCCTCCAATAATAATAGAAAGATGTGTATCATTTAAAGTATGACATTTACGTTATTCGAAACGTGTTGTATGGTATCCTTTCGACTGGAGGTTTTTGGGACCGCGCCCGATCACTATTGTAAGAAAATAAAACACGTGCAGCCGTACTTTTGGTCTTATTTATTGAGTTGCTACCAGTTTCGGCACTGCAATGTGCCATCTTCAGACCTTAGTTGATGCTGCAGGGGTTATCACAATCAATATATACACTGCATTAGTAGCCAACATAAATGGTTTACACAGACTACCTGTAACTTTGGTATCAATGGCTGACAGCACAGTTACAGATAATCTGCGTGAACCAGTTATGTTGGCCACTGATGCAATGTTTATGTGAATCGTGATAATCCCTTCAGCATGAACTATAGCCTGAAGATGACGCACTGAAGCGCCGAAACTGGTAACTACACAATAAATAAGGTCATATGGGTGGTTGTAGGCGTTTCATTTACTTACAATTACTCGAAAGTGGTGAACTTAAATCCAAAGTTTGTCCAAGAATTTTTGATACACCCTGTACAACTTACTGTCTGCTGTTACATGGGAGGGCTTTAGATTGGCCAACGAAACAAGATGACTAAAGCCTCAGTCATTGATCATGGAGTAAGATACTTGTACCGGATCTCTGCTGTAATAGTGAACACTTTAATGGTAAGTGGGGTGTTTGACTGCGCTGAAGATGATATTAAAGTCCATCCACATGTTAAACGATCGATTCCTAAACACAGCTACGTGAAGGAATTTTTCCACTTTCATGTTGGTAAAGTGGGGTTCTCGTTAAGGAGCACCTCACTCACTGAAATACTCACTTGATCATCTTGAACGATGTTACTGCCCTACTACCACATGCATCGTAGTGCACTATCGGCGCCGATAGCTGAATGGTCAGTGTGACAGACTGCCGTCTTAAGGAGCCCGGGTTCGATTCCTGGCTGGGTCGGGGATTTTCTCCGCTCAGGGACTGAGTGTTGTGTTGTCTTCGTCATCATTTCATCCTCATCCAGCACGCAGGTCGCCCAATATGGCGTCGAATGTAATAAGACCTGCACCAAGGCGGCCGGACCTGCTCCGTAAGGGGCCTTCCGGCCAATGACGCCAAACGCTCATTTCTATTTCCATCGTAGTGCACTATTCGTGCCATTTATCCTGAATAACTGTGGAAACCACTGGCAGCACTGGCGTCTGACTGTGACTGAACGATCTGGTTGTACTGTTGTTTGAGTACTGCCAACACTTGAGACTGTGAGTGTCACTTCGAACTGAGCCCCGATGACCAGCAAAGACAGTGGTGGGATACATTGACCTGACTGTCACCCACCTTACTGCCAAACAACTATCCTGGGCTTACATTTCAACAAGATAATGCCTGCCCACATTCAGTGAGAGTTTCAACTGCTTCTTTTCATCCTTGCCGACCCTATCTTGACCAACAAGGTTGCCACATCTTTCCCCAATTGAGAACGTTTGGAGCATTATGGTCGGGGCCCTCCAACCATCTCGGGATTTAGGCGATCTGTCGCGCCCATTGGCTATAATTTGGCACGATATCCCTTAGGGGGGTATCCAACAATTATCAATCAGTGCCAAGCCAGATAGCTGCTTGTATATAGGCCAGAGATGGACCAACACATTATGAACACTCTCAATTTGTGAAATTCATTTTCTTGAATAAATCATCCATTTTTTCTGAAGTTGTATTCATTTGTTTGTTTGTACATATACATCAATCGATTTGTGTCTCATTCACATAATTCCTTCGTGGTAGGCGTTCTTTTGTTTTTTCTTGGACTGTATATTTACAGATCGTTCTTGTGGAGGGTAGCAAAGCTAGTAATTGAACCACATTATGTTCAAGAATGCGCTGAACTCTGGCTTTCTGAAGCAATGGTATGTTGCTTCCATCATCATATTGGGTTACTAAACATTGTAGACTTGCCAGGATGGCGTAGACGATATCAGTTCGTGCTGTTTTTACGTTTCTGCATCTACGTCCATGTCACTCTACAGTGGATGGAAGAGGGTGCTTACTACGTTATCTTATGATGTATAGAACACAAAAAGAATGACAACTCTAACGCAATTCAGAGAAACAAAATATTAACATTCTATTAGTTAACTGCAGTTGCATGTATGGTAAGGTCCCGGAACTAGTCTTGTTTGGAAGCTGTAACAATTCCCACGTAGTAGGCCTGCTTGGGAGAGAAAGCTGGCTGACACCAAATGTCAATAGCAATGAAATTCTAAATTCTGACTGGAATTTATATGGCATAGATAGGTTGAACGCTGGTGATGGATGCGGTATTTATAGCAACCAAATAAAAAATACTATATAGCTACTGAGATTATTTTATATTCCTAATGCGAAATAATTTGCGCGAAGACAAGTGTGAAAGCTGGATCACACATGGTCATCAGATGTTTATACAGGCCCTCTGCCTAAGAGGCAGTAGTGGCGGAACATTAGAGGGGAAATTTGGAGAATATTTCAGGTAAATTTCCTAGTCATGTTCTAGTAATAGTCACCGGCTACAGACTGGAAGATTCAAGTGATTAGGGCGGGTAGTAGGGGCAGGGATTCGTGTGAAATTGTTTTAAATGCTTTATCTGAAAATTACCTTGAGCAATTAATCAGAGAAACGACTCGTGAAGGTAACATCTTAGGTGACGGACCCGAACTTTTCGATGCAGCGTACAACAGGGAATGAGTGATCATAAGGCCATTACAGCCTCACTGGATACTGCTGTAAATGAGATTAAAAGGAAAGGTACGAAGATCTTCCTGTTTAGCAAGATTGAGAAGAAACACATTTCAGTTTCAGATTACCTGAGCGATTAGTGAGAAAATTTAATCTCCAGCACTAACTGCGATGCGTATAAATGGACAAAGATCAAGAGCCTTGTATAATAGTTTTAGGCAGTTCAGTGCCGAGAAAAGTTGTGAAGGATGGAAAAGACGACGTGGTTCAACAGTCAAGCCAGAAAGCTGCTACGAAGACGAAAAGAGCTTCGCTGCAAATTTAAACGTAGCCAATGCCTCACAGACAAACAATAACCAAAGAAAGTCAAAATTAGCGTAAGGAAAGATATGCGTGAAGCATTCAACAAATTCGAAAATAAAATTCTCTCTGCCGACTTGACGGAAAACCCTAAAATGTTTTGGTCTAATGTTAAATCAGTAAACGGATCGAAGCCATCTGTCCAGACACTCTGTAATCACAATCGTTTGAAACGGAGGATGACACAGAAAATGTCGACATACTGAATGTATTTTTCGGAAACTGATTCACACAGGAAGATCGCACTGTAGTACCTCCTTTAAATCATCGCACGAACGACAAAATGGCTGATATCGAAATAAGTGACTACTTAACAGAAAAGCAACTGAAAGCACTGAACCTGACGGGATACCAGTGTGACTCTACACGGAGTCTGCCAAAGAACTCGCCCATCTTCTACCAGCAGTGTACCATCGCTCTTTAAAGGAGCGAAGTGTTCCTGATGATTGGAGAAAAGCACTAGTCATTCCCGTTTTCAAGAAGGGTCGTCGAACAAATGCACAAAACTGTGCGTCTATATCTCTGACGACGGGCAGCTGTAGAATTTGGAACGCGTTTAATGCTTGTGCATTATGACATTCCTGAAGACCGTAAATCACTTCTGCAGCAATCAAGATGGGCTCCGAAAACAACGGTCGTGTGAAACCTAGCTCGTCTGTTCGTCCACGGGACCCAGAAGGCGGTAAATACCGTTGTCCAGATAGATTCTGTGTTTCTTGTCTTTCATAAGGCATTCAACACAGGTCCTACTGCCACCTAATGAAGAAAATACGAGCCTACGGAATATCAGATCAACTGTGTGACTGGACTGAAGAGTTTCTAGCGAACAGAACGCAGCATGTCATTCTCAATAATAAGAAATCTTCAGACATAACAGTGGCTTCGAGCGTATCCCAAGGGAGTGTTAAACGTCTCTTACTTTTTATCATATATATAAATATCTAGGAGATAACGTTAGAAGTTCCATGAGGCTTTTGTCAGATATTGCTGTTGTATACAGAGAAGTTGCGACGCAAGAAAATTGTAGCGAAATGCAGGAACACCTGCAGTGGATGGATATTCACTTATATTTACTCCAAGTCTCACATTTGTCGATTTAGGACTTTAGCCAGTTTTCTGTATCTACTATAATGTAAACTCCGCTGTTTTTAGGAGCGCTTTCAGCATGGTCTTGTTTTAGATCTGTGGAACACTGGATAATACTTTCGAAGACTGGATCACTTGGGGAGCTACCTATCATACGAATGTATGAATGTCTACTTCGGACGGAATACCAATCCGAGAATTAGTACACCGATGCAAGATGGCGAACCATACGTTAAATTATATGCTTGTAGCTAGTTATGTGGGTAGAAAATAATTAAGAGGTACAAGGGACAAAGCAGTTAGCGTCCTCGTTTTGTCAGGCAAGTGGAGGGGGGGTTGCGGAGGGGAGGGGGGGGGGGTAGCAGTTGAAGCTATATCAACCGTAGCAGACGATCACATTTGTCGACTAGCTGTGACTCACGTCACTAAGTGAGAGCACCGCAATGCAGGTGCGTTAATTTATTGACTATGACTGCGACGATGATTCTTCATATGGAGGCGTACCAACAATCGTTCTTACAGCGCATCATTCGCTATTGGAACAGGACAGGGGATCAGTGACAGCAGTACACAAAGTACCCTCCACCAAACGCCATGAGGTGGCTTGCGGACTGCACAAGGTGTACCAAAAAACACCGACAACGCTTAGTATGTTGTGAGGGAAGGCAAACATAGGTTTTTAAGCAGGAACCCATATCTGGAAACGCCCGGTTTGGGCGCTGGTGACCGTCGGAGTCTGAGAACGAACGGCAGTGACGGTTTGTTCAGATTAATTTGGCGCCTGAATACGGAAGATATGCACCATTTAGTCATCTGTGTACTGCGGATGGGCGAGGTGAGCCTAATAACATTCCTGCGCATGCGCTTCATTCTTCCACCCAGTCATTGTGCACATCCTTCTGCAGGCCTTGAGTGGTCTGGCAGTGCAGTAATGTTGCTGACAGCAGTGTGACATGTACCAGCACACAGCTGCGGAAACTACCAACATGGTGCTCGCATATAGCAAAGCGGATTGCTACTGGAGACGTGCTGCAAGACAATGTGGAACGTTTCCCAACATCATTCCACATTCTTGGCAGTCCAGAGACGCCTCAAAGAAGCCGGAAAGTTGTACTTAGGTATTATCTGTCTGAGATGCGCCCCTTGCACAGTAAAGTAGCAGCACTTTGTGTAGGCGATTAGTATCCCCAGTCTTTGGTAGGTCCCGAAACATGATGCGAGTCATCCACCCTCGGCTCGAACACTACAGCCGGAGGAGGACGGATTGACAATGTTCTAACAGAACTCAGCCACCAACACTCGATCCATGCCATCCGCAGAAAAGCCAGGCATTACGGGAGGAGGACTACTCACGACAGGTATAGTTTGCGCGGTGGTATTTACAACAATACACAGGCACAGACGGTGTTTAGAAAGGATAGATTGCATGCAACCGGTGGTGGCGTGTTTGTCGCTGTTAGTAGTAGTTTATCCTGTAGTGAAGTAGAAGTGGATAGTTCCTGTGAATTATTATGGGTGGAGGTTACACTCAACAACCGAGCTAGGTTAATAATTGGCTCCTTTTATCGACCTCCCGACTCAGCAGCATTAGTGGCAGAACAACTGAGAGAAAATCTGGAATACATTTCACATAAATTTCCGCAGCATGTTATAGTCTTAGGTGGAGATTTCAATTTACGAAATATAGACTAGAGCACTCAGATGTTTAGGACGGGTGATAGGGACAGAGCATCGAGTGACATTATACAAAGTGCACTATCCGAAAATTACCCCGAGCAATTAAACAGAGAACCGACTCGTGGAGATAACATCTTGGACCTACTGATAACCACCAGACCCGAACTTTTCGACTCTTTAAGCGCAGAACAGGGAATCAGTGATCATAAGGCCGTTGCAGCATCCCTGAATATGGAAGTAAATTGGAATATAATAAAGGGAGGAAGGTTTATCTGTTTAGCAAGAGTAATAGGAGGCAGATTTCAGACCACCTAACAGATCAAAACGAAAATTTCTGTTCCGACACTGACAATGTTGAGTGTTTATGGAAAAAGTTCAAGGCAATCGTTAAATGCGTTCTAGACAGGTACGTGCCGAGTAAAAACTGTGAGGGACGGGAAAAACCCACCGTGGTACAACAACAAAGTTAGGAAACTACTGCGAAAGCAAAGAGAGCTCCACTCCAAGTTTAAACGCACCGAGAACCTCTCAGACCAACGGAAGCTAAACAATGTTAAAGTTGGCGTAAGGAAGGCTATGCGTGAAGCGTTCAGTGAATTCGAAAGTAAAATTCTATGTACCGACTTGACAGAAAATCCTAGGAAGTTCTGGTTACGTTTAATCAGTAAGTGGATCGAAACAGCATATCCTGACACTCTGGGATGATGATGGCATTGCAACAGAGGATGACACGCGTAAAGCTGAAATACTAAACACCTTTTTCCAAAGCTGTTTCACAGAAGAAGACCGCACTGCAGTTCCTTCTCTAAAAACTCGCACGAACGAAAAAATGGCTGACATCGAAATAAGTGTCCAAGGAATAGAAAAGTAACTGAAATCACTCAACAGAGGAAGGTCCACTGGACCTGACGGGATACCAATTCGATTCTACACAGAGTACGCGAAAGAACTTGCCCCCCTTCTAACAGCCATGTACCGCAAGTCTCTAGAGGAACGGAAGGTTCCAAATGATTGGAAAAGAGCACAGGTAGTTCCAGTTTTCAAGAAGGGTCGCCGAGCAGATGCGCAAAACTATAGGCCTAATATCTCTGACATCGATCTGTTGTCGAATTTTATAACTTGTTTTTTGCTCGCGTATCATGTCATTTCTGGAAACCCAGAATCTACTCTGAAGGAATCAACATGGATTCCGGAAACAGCGATCGTGTGAGACCCAACTCGCTTTATTTGTTCATGAGACCCAGAAAATATTAGATACAGGCTCCCAGGTAGATGCCATTTTCCTTGACTTCCGGAAGGCGTTCGATGCAGTTCCGCACTGTCGCCTGACGAACAAAGTAAGAGCCTACGGAATATCAGACCAGCTGTGTGGCTGGATTGAAGAACACAGCATGTTGTTCTCAGGAGAGACGTCTACAGACGTTAAAGTAACCGCCGGCGTACCACAGGGGAGTGTTATGGGACCATTGCTTTTCACAATATATATAAATGGCCTAGTAGATAGTGTCGGAAGTTCCATGTGGCTTTTCGCGGATGATGCTGTAGTGTACAGAGAAGTTGCAGCATTAGAAAATTGCAGCGAAATGTAGGAAGATCTGCAGCGGATAGGCACTTGGTGCAGGGAGTGGCAACTGACCCTTAACATAGACAAATGTAATGTATTGCGAATACATAGAAAGAAGGATGTACTGTATGATTATATGATAGCGGAACAAACACTGGTAGCAGTTACTTCTGTAAAATATCTGGGAGTATGCGTACGGAACGATTTGAAGTGGAATGATCATATAAAATTAATTGTTGGTAAGTCGGGTGCCAGGTTGAGATTCATTGGTAGAGTCCTTAGAAAATGTGGTCCATCAACAAAGGAGGTGGCTTACAAAACACTCGTTCGACCTACACTTGAGTATTGCTCATCAGTGTGGGATCCGTACCAGGTCGGGTTGACAGAGGAGATAGAGAAGATCCAAAGAAGAGCAGCGCGTTTCATCACAGGGTTATTTGGTAAGCGTGATAGCGTTAGCAAACTCAAGTGGCAGACTCTGCAAGAGAGGCACTCCGCATCGCGGTGTAGCTTGCTGTCCAGGTTTCGAGAGGGTGCGTTTCTGGATGAGGTATCGAATATATTGCTTCCCCCTACTTATACCTCCCGAGGAGATCACGAATTTAAAATTAGTGAGATTCGAGCGCGCACGGAGGCTTTCCGGCAGTCGTTCATCCCACGAACCATACGCGACTGGAACAAAAGGGAGGTAATGACAGTAAGGTGCCCTCCGCCACACACCGTTGGGTGGCTTGCGGAGTATAAATGTAGATGTAGATGTAGAATGAATAGCCACAATTCTCGAGCTTGATGCTACTCACGGATAAATGCACGTTTACTAGAGATGGCGTATTAAACTTGCGCAATATGCATGTTTGGGTTGACGATAATTCGCGTGCTCGGAGGATTCGAAATCACCAACACAGCATCGGTAATTGGTGATCATATCACTGAGCCATATCTACTGCTAAACAGGTCAACAGGACCGATCTACTTCACATTTAGAGATGTTTTGCCTACCATATTGGATTTAGTGCCACTAGATGCTTGGTTGGACATGAGGGTGCAAAACGGCGGAGCTCCAGCACACTTTGATGTCGATGAGCGGAATCACCTCAACGTCGCATATTCCAATCGACTGGTAGAGATCTGCACCTCCTGATTATTTTCTGAGGCACACCTGTAACACCAACGCAGACAACTAAATGTGTTGACTCATGTGCAGAGACTCAGCATTGCCGATGTAGGCTCTGCATTGGTGTGGGAGGAATGTAGTTCGAAGCCCTTTTGTAATGCAGACAGCACGATGTGCTACTCGTGTTGGGTTTATTTATGTAATGTGGAACGCAAGCCCATCTCAGACACCGACGGTCTGCAGCGCCCAAGCCGCATGTTTCCGGATATGGGTTCCTTCTTGGAAACCGATCAGTGTGCCTTCCCGCAGAAAGTACTAAACGTTGTCGGGGATTTTTATTTTGGTCGCCTTATATATGTAGATTCCTCAGATGAGAGCACTTGTTCCAAAATATCCCGAGAGTCATGGAGACGTTGTAAGTTAAGAATCCTCAGACAGGTATATACACTATCTGATCAGAAGTACACGGATACCCCTATAAAATGCGGAATTGACCACAAGATGTGACAAGAGGCGAATCTCCCAGAGTAAAAGAAGGTGGGGATTATCGTGTTGTCAGTAGAGAAGCAGTGACACTATAATGGGTCGGTCAGAAAACTCAGTGTCTTGGAGTGTTGACCCATCATTGGATGTCACCTGAGCAACACATCCATCAGGGACATTTCAACACTTTCAGTGCTGCACACGTCGGCTGTAGGCTATGTTACTGTGAAGCACCTTGCCATAAAGCAGCATCTGTGAGGCACTGGTTTGTGGACGATAATAAATCCTGAAATGGTCTGGCCTGGCCGCAGTCCCGAACAGAACCCAATGGAACATCTTTGGGATGACTAAGAACATCGACCTCACTCCAGACTCCAGCGTCCGACATCACTACCTTCTCCAGTTTCGGCTCCTGAAGAAGACTTCAGCAACAGAGTTCGAGCCGTCATAAAGATGTAGGTTGGCTACTAATAGATGTCTGGTTACTTTTGATCAGATAGTGTAGCGCGAATGGCTGAGCATGAGAAACCGCCGTAGCATCGGGAATCAGGGAAAACTGCTGGAGAGCAGACTATTACAGTAACGACACTTTTAGAAATAAGAAACTGTTGGAGCAAGAGAGAAGCGGATCTAAATCCCCTATTCAGTCACTCGTTGACCACGATGGCACCGAAACAGAGGACGACCGAAGAAAGGCAGAAATACTGAATTCAGTGTTCCGAAACTGTTTCACTGCGGAAAATCGTAACACGGTCCCTGACTTCAGCCGTCGCACGGACGCCAAAATGGAAAATATTGAAATAAACGATATCGGAATTGAAAAACAGCTGCTATCACTTAGTAGCGGAAAAGCATCCGGACCAGACGAGATACCCTTAAGATTCTACAGTGATTATGCTAAAGAACTTGCCCCCTTTCTATCAGCAATTTATCGTAGATCGCTGGAAGAACGTAAAGTACCTAGCGACTGGAAGAAAGCGCAGGTCGTTCCCATTTTCAAGAACGGTCATAAATCAGATGCGAATAATTATAGGCCTATTTCGCTTACGTCAATCTGTTGTAGAATAATGGAACATGTTTTGTGTTCTCGTATTATGACGTTCTTAGATAATACAAATCTCCTTCATCATAACCAACATGGATTCCGCAAACAGAGATCATGTGAAACTCAACTCGCCCTATTTGCCCAAGAAATTCACAGTGCCGTAGACACTGGCGAGCAGATTGATGCCGTATTCCTGGACTTCAGGAAGGCATTTGATACGGTTCCGCACTTACGTTTAGTGAAAAAAATACGAGCTTACGGAATATCGGACCAGGTTTGTGATTGGATTCAGGATTTCCTGGAAGAAAGAACACAACATGTCATTCTTAACGGTTCAAAATCTGCAGATGTAGAGGTAATTTCGGGAGTACCGCAGGGAAGCGTGATAGGACCTTTATTGTTTACAATATACATAAATGACTTAGTTGACAACATCGGTAGCTCCGTGAGGCTATTTGCAGATGACACGGTTGTCTACAAGAAAGTAGCAACATCAGAAGACTCGTACGTACTCCAGGAGGACCTGCAGAGGATTAATGCATGGTGCGACAGCTGGCAGCTTTCCCTAAACGTAGATAAATGTAATATAATGCGCATACATAGGGGCAGAAATCCATTCCAGTACGATTATGCCATAGGTGGTAAATCATTGGAAGCGGTAACGACCGTAAAATACTTAGGAGTTACTATCCGGAGCGATCTGAAGTGGAATGTTCATATAAAACAAATAGTGGGAAAAGCAGGCGCCAGGTTGAGATTCATAGGAAGAATTCTAAGAAAATGTGACTCATCGACGAAAGAAGTAGCTTACAAAACGCTTGTTCGTCCGATTCTTGAGTATTGCTCATCAGTATGGGACCCTTACCAGGTTGGATTAATAGAAGAGATAGACATGATCCAGCGAAAAGCAGCGCGATTCGTCATGGGGACATTTAGTCAGCGCGAGAGCGTTACGGAGATGCTGAACAAGCTCCAGTGGCGGACACTTCAAGAAAGGCGTTACGCAATACGGAGAGGTTTATTATCGAAATTACGAGAGAGCACATTCCGGGAAGAGATGGGCAACATATTACTACCGCCCACATATATCTCGCGTAATGATCACAACGAAAAGATCCGAGAAATTAGAGCAAATACGGAGACTTACAAGCAGTCGTTCTTCCCACGCACAATTCGTGAATGGAACAGGGAATGGGGGATCAGATAGTGGTACAATAAGTACCCTCCGCCACACACCGTAAGGTGGCTCGCGGTGTATAGATGTAGATGTAGATTTGAATAAGTGATGACGTAGTTTGCAGAAGCGTTCACCGGAACCTTTGCAAATCCCCGTTGACAGTGATGGAGAGGTTGTTTTTACCTGCGACGTATGCAGACAAGAAAAGCTGGATACTGAGGACGCACGTCGCCAGTGTTATCTCTGTCGATTTAAAAACGCATTCAGCTAGCCTGCTGGGAGCAGATGGTTGAGCAATACTTCGCATATGACGAACGAAGGAGCATAAATGTTAGCACCTAGCGGAGGCTAACAGCGGTTAATAGACTCCCGGGAAAAAAATTAGTACATCTTTGAAGAGGTTCGCATTTGGCTTAAGATTTATTATTATGACTGTGCATATGGAATACATGCAATGATTTCATTTACGGATCAATAGCATAAACGGTTCGGAGGTATCAGGTATCACCCGTGCCGAAACACTCGTATTAGTACGTGGTGTAACCTCCATGGGCGGCAATGCAGGCTTTAACTCTGGCATTCAGTTGATCGTATGGATGGCGAATATTGTTCTAGTATACATTATTCCACGTCTACTCGGCCTGTGCACGTAGTTCTGTAAGAGGTGTTAGCTGACGAGTGGCACGAGTCACTTGTCGTCCCATCATATCCCACACGTGCTCGACTGGAGACCAGTACGGGGATTGTATTGGCCAGGGAGGTTGCTGAAAGTCTTGCAGAGCACGTAGGGTCTCACGGGCAGCATGTGGGCGAGCATTGTCCTGTTGGAGCAACCATAAGGCCTGGGTTGGGACCAATGTGTCTTGGACGAATGCACTCTACGTGACAGAGCTTAGCAGGTCCACGTCGTACGCACAAACGATCGTCACTTGTGTGCAGGCATAATCTGCTATCATCGCTGAAGACCACGGCACGCCATTTCATCTTCCAAACGATCTGCTGACGGCACCAGTCAAGCCGTGAACATCGATGGTGTGGCGTGAATGGAAGACGGGTTGACGTGTGCGTGCCCCTAGTCCCACTGTTAACAAACGGTTCGCAACACTTACGTGTCGACACGTCTGGGCTCACAAGCCCTCTTATCTGAGCCCCTGTACGATCTGCCACTGCTGCCCTTACGATACGACGATCACGGGGGGCGTCTGTGCTGCGCGGACGTCCAGAACATCGTCTATAGGTGTGAGAATGCTCATGGGACCATTGATACCAGCATCGTTGCACAACTGACGCCGCACGTCCAACTTGAGTGGGAATTCTCTGGAAGAACGATTCCGCCACTCGGAAGGCCACAGTTTGACCCCTTTCAGATCCTTTGAGTTGGCTATGGGAAGAGCGAGTGCGTCTCTGTGCCACGGTTGCCTGGTTGCTTCACACGTCTGCACCACACTGAGCCTTCTGGCTTTTCCACTCCCTATTAAAGGGTAGACACATATGGGGCTCTGGTAGCTATATTTTCAACAACACGAAACCTCTCTTGTTTATCATCGTCTGTGTCACCCGATAACCAAAATTGATTTTTTTTTTTTTTTCGTGAGTCTTCTGACTGGTTTGATGCGGCCCGCCACGAATTCCTCTCCTGTGCCAACCTCTTCATCTCAGAGTAACACTTGCAACCTACGTCCTCAATTGGCTGCCAGGATGTATTCCATTCTCTGTCTTCCTCTACAGTTTTTGCCCTCTACAGCTCCCTCTAGTACCATGGAAGTCATTCCCTCATGTCTTAACAGATGTCCTATCATCCTGTCCCTTCTCCTTATGAGTGTTTTCCACATATTCCTTTCCTCTCCGACTCTGTGCAGAACCTCCTCATTCCTTAACCTTATCAGTCCACCTAATTTTCAACATTCTTCTGTAGCAACACATCTTAAATGCTTCGATTCTTTTCTGTTCCGGTTTTACACAGTCCATAGTCCACTACCACACAATGCTATACTTCAGACATACAGTCTCAGAAATTTGTTCCTCAAATTAAGGCCGATATTTGACATTAGTAGGCTTCTCTTGGCGAAGAATGCCCTTTTTGCCATTGCAAATCTGCTTTTGATGTCCCCCTTGTTCCATCCGTCATTGGTTATTTTACATAACTTCATCTAGTTTGTGACCAATCCTGATGTTAAGTTTCTCGCCGTTCTCATTTCTACTACTTCTCATTACCTTCGTCGTTCTTCGATTTACTCTCAATCCATACTCTGTACGCATTAGATTGTTCATTCCGTTCAGCAGATCACGTAATTCTTCTTCACTTTCACTCAGAATAGCCATCAGCGAATCGTATCATTGATACCTTGATTTTAATTCCATTCCTGAACCTTTCTTTTATTTCCATCATCGCTTCCTCGATGTACAGATTGAATAGTAGCGGCGAAAGGCTACATCCTTGTCTTACACCGTTTTTAATACGAGCACTTCGTTCTTGGTCGTCCACTCTTATTAGTCCCTCTTGGCTGTTGTACATGTTGTATACGACTCGTCTCTCCCTATAGCTTACCCCAACTTTTCTCAGAATTTCGAACAACTAGCATCATTTTACATTGTCGAACGCTTCTTCCAGATCGACAAATCCTATGAACGCGTCTTGATATTTTTTTTAATCTTGCTTCCATTATTAACCGCAACGTCAGAATTGCCTCTCTCGTGCCTTTACCTTTCCTAAGGTCAAACTGATCATCTAGCGCATCCTCAATTTCCTTTTCCATTCTTCTGTATATTATTGTTGTAAGCAACTCGGATGCATGAGCTGTTAAGCTGATTGTGCGGTAAGTCTCGCACTTGTCAGCTCTTGCTGCCTTCGGCATTGTGTTTATGATTCTTTTCCGAAAGTCAGATGGTATGTCGCCAGACTCATACATTCCATACACCAACGTGAATAGTAGTTTTGTTGCCACTTCCCCCAATGATTTTGGAAATTGTGATGGAATGTTATCTATCCCTTCTACCTTATTTTATCTTAAGTTCTCCAGCGCTCTTTTAAATTCTGATTCTGATACAGGATCCCCTATCTCTTCTCAATCGACTCCTGTTTCTTCTTCCCTCTCATGGAAGCTTTCAATGTAGTTTTTCAACCTATCTACTCTCCCCTTTGCATTTAACAGTGGAATTCCCGTTGTTCTCTTAATGTTATCATTCTTGCTTTAACTGTCACCGAAGGTTGTTTTGACTTTCCTGTATGCTGAGTATGTATGTCCTTTCGAGAATCATTTTCGATGTCTTCACATTTTTCCTGCAGCCATTTCGTCTTAGCCTCCCTGCACTTCCTATTTATTTCATTCCTCAGCGACGTATATTTCTGTATTCCAGAGTTTCCAGGAACATTTTTGTACTTCCTCCTTTCATCAATCAACTGAAGTATTTCTTCTGTTACCCATGGTTTCTTCGCAGTTACCTTCTCTGTACCTATATTTTCCTTCCCAACCTCAGTGATGAGTCTTTTTACAGATATCCATTCCTCTTCAATTGTACTGCCTACTGAGTTATTCCTTATTGCTACATGTATAGCCTTAGAGAACTTCAACCGTATCTCGTCATTCCTTAGTACTTTCGTATCCCATTTATAGGCGTATAGATTCGTCCTTCACTAATGTCTTAAACTTCTGCCCACTCTTCATCACTACTATATTGTGATCTGAGTCTATGTCTGCCCCTAGGTACGTCTTACAATCCAGTACCTGATTTCGGAATCTCTGTCTGATATCTTCCCTTACCATCCGGCATTTACCAAGTATACTGGCTCCTCTTGTGATTCCTGAACAGAGTATTCGCTATTACTAACTAAAACTTGTTACAGAACTCATTTAGTCTTACTCCTCTCTCATTCTTTGCCCCAAGCTCAAATTCTCCTGTAACCTTTTCTTCTTCTACTTCCCCTGCAACTGCATTCCAGTCTCCCATGACTATATTCAATCTTTCAGTATCCTAGTACAATTTCTCTATCTTTTCATCTTCATCTTGCAACGTCCGCATGTATACCTGAACTACCATTGTCGGTGTTGCTTTGCTGTCGATTCTGATAAGAACAACCCTATCACTGAACTGCTCACTGTAACACTCTCTCTGCCCTACCTTCTTATTCGTAACGAGTCCTACTCTCGTTATACCATTTTCTGCTGCTGTTGATATTACCCCATACTCATGTGACCAGAAATCCTTGTCTTCCTTCCACTTCACTTCACTAACCGCTGCTATATCTAGATTGAGCCTTTGCATTTCCCTTTTCAGATTTTCTAGTTTCCCTATCACGTTCAAACTTCTGACATTCCAAGTACCGACTCGTAGAATGTCATCCTTCCGTTGATTATTCAATCTTTTCCTCATGGTAACCTCCCCTCTCGCAGGCCCCTCCCGGAGATCTGAATGTGGGACTATTCCGGAATCTTTTGCCAATGGAGAGATCATCACGACGCTTCTTCAGTTACAGGCCACATGTCGTGTGGATACACGCTACGTGTCTTTAATGCAGTGGTTTCCATTGCCTTCTGCATCCTCACGCCGTTGATCATTGCTGATACATCCGGCTTTAGGGGCAGTTTCCCACCCCTAGGACGAGAGTGTGCCCTGAACCTCTGTCCGCTTCTCCGCCCTCTTTGACAAGGCCGTTGGCAGAATGAGGGGTGACTTCTTACGCTGGAAGTCTTCGGACGCCAGTACTGATTATTAATGAAAATATAAGCAGCTGCGGATTCGAATCCGGGACCGAAGACGTTTTGGTTATAAATCAAAGACGCCACCCCTTTATTTTATCTCATTTTGTCATTATTGTTCGTTGCATTTGTTCGTAGCCGACGTCCCATGACACCTGTTCAGATTCATCATCGATCAGTTCACTCAGTTTTTTATTACAGAGGGCAGCTAATCCTCTGACCGAACACGCTGAGCTACCGTGCCGGCACCCCTAGACCATGAGTGTATATTAATATTAATTATTTACTCTATATAACCTTGGATAAAATATTCCAGAGATAAAATAGTCCACCATTCTGATCTCCGAGCGGAGGTTACTCGGGAGGATGTCGTCATCAAGAAAAACAAAATTGGCATTCCACTCGCTGGAGGCGCTGAAGACCGCAATGTTGAGCGCCCTAGCGATGCAACAATAACATACCACTTGTTGATGTGTAGATTGTTAGTTCCCTTAATCGGGCAGATAGGTTAGAGAAATTAAAAAGAAAAGTGGAAACTTTGAAGTTAGATATAGTGGGAATAAGTGAAGTGTGGTAACAGGAAGAACAGGACTTCTCGTCAAATCAGTACAGGTTTATGAATACAACAAATAGGGGTAATACATGAGTGGATCTAATCCTCTACTAATATTATAAGTGCAAAGTAACTCCATCTGTTAGGCTTTCACGACTAACACGCTTTGCGACTTTGATGAAATTTTCTACGAAGATAGTTTGAACACTGAAGAGTAACATAGTCTACTTTAAAAATTGCGCAGCTCAGTATATTTATTGATCTGAATAACAAAACGCTAAGTATGGAACAGTAATTATGATTTGAAAAAGCTGATTGTTCTTTTACTTTTGAACTTCATTACGTTTGCGAAAATCCTTTTCTTCTCTGATACGGTCTACATAACACGATAATACGTTTCAACGTAATGAACACAATGCTTATACAATCCTCTAAGGGCTTCGTGCCTAATATCAGTCGCAAGCTCTTCGCATTTTAGACACTGAGCGTCATGCGTCTCTTATAAATTCTAAAACGCGTTTAGATTTGTGCGAGCTGCTCGTGATCATTCGGTTAGCGTTACTGCTTGTCGGACGTAGGCTCCGGTGTTCGTTTCCTGTCCTGGTCGATTTTTTTCCTCTCGTAAATGACTGTGTGTGAAGCCCTCATCGTAACTGTAACACTATCGACGCCCAAATCGGCGAAATGACGTCAAATAAAAAGACTTGCACTAAGCTTAGCAACATCCCGATCGGGATTTCCTGGACATTTTCTGTTATGCGAGCGCGGCCGAAGGTAACAGCTTAAAATACAATCCTCAACGTGTTTAATCCACACCAGTCCATACTTCCATACTAATATTAAAAATGCGAATGTAATCCTTTCAGTTACGCTTTCACGACTAAACTACCTGTTCGATATCCATGTAATTTGGCATGCAGATAGTTTCAACATGGAGGAAGATCATAGGCTTCTTTAGAAAGTTTTATCTTTTTGAGCATAATTAACATTTTGAAATGTGGTGTGCGTGACTGGGATGCAGACACGCTGGAGCGATGATCGGCTACTCTGTGTTTATACACTTCAAATGGTTCAAATGACTCTGAGCACTATGGGACTTAACATCTGAGGTCATCAGTCCCCTGGAACTTAGAACTACTTAAACCTAACTAACCTAAGGACGCCATACACATCCATGCCTGAGGCAGGATTCGAACCTGCGACCGTAGCGGTCGCGCAGTCCCAGACTGAAGCGCCTAGAACCGCTCGGCCACACCGGCTGGCGTTTATACACTGAAGAGCCAAAGAAACTGGTACACGTGCCTAATATCGTCTACAGCCCCCACGAGCACACAGAAGCAACACGACGTGGCATGGACTCGGCTAGTGCTAGGGGGGGGCTGACACCATGAATCCTGCATGGCTGTCCATAAATCCGTGAGAGTACGAGGAGCTGGAGATCTCTTCCGAATAGGTAGCTGCAAGGAATTCCAGATATGCTCGGTAATGTCCATGTCTGGGGAGTTTGGTGGCCAGCGGAAGTGCTACATTCAGAAGAGTGTTCCTGCACCCACTCTGTAGCAGTTCTGGACGAGTGAGGCGTCGTATTGGCCTGCTGAAATTGCCCAAGTCCGTCGGAATCCACAATGGACACGAATGGATGCAGGTGACCATACAGGGTGCTTACATACGTGTCACCTCTCAGAGTCGTATCTAGACGTATCAGGAGTCCCATACCACTCCAACTGCACACACCCGACACTATTACAGAACCTCCACCAGTTTGAACAGTTTCCTATTGCCATGCAGGGTCCATGAATTCATGAGGTTGCCTCCATACCGGTACACATCCATCCCGACGATACAATCTGAAACGAGACTCGTTCAACCAGGCAACTTGTTTCCCGTCATCAGCAGTCCAATGTCGGTGTTAAGAGGCCAGGTGAGGGAGGCGTAAAGCTGTGTGTCGTGCAATGATCAAGGGTACATGAGTGACCTTCGGCTCCGAAAGACCATATCGCTTATGTTCCGTTGAATGGTTCGCGCGCTGATACTTGTTGATAGCCCAGCGTTGAAATCTGCAGCAATTTGTGAAAGGGTTGCATTTCTGTCACGTTGAACGATTCTCTTCGGTCGTCGTTGGTCCCGTTCTTGCAGGATCTTTTTCAGGCCGCAGTGATGTAGGAGATTTGATGTTTTACCGGATTCCTAACATTCACGATACACTCGTGAAATGATCGTACGGGAAAATCCTCACTTCATCGCTGCCTCGGAGATGATGTGTCCCATCGTTCGTGTTCCGACTATAACACCATGTTGAAACTTAACTTAAATCTTAACCTGCCACTGTAGCAGCAGTAACCGATCTAACAACTGCGCCAGATTCTTGTTCTATTATATGGGCGTTGCCGACCGCAGCGCCGTATTCTGCCTATTTACATATCTCTGTATTTTAATACGTATGCCTATACCAGATTTTTTGGCTCTTCAGTGTGTAATGCAATCTTTCAGATTCGACATACCGCAAAATAGTAGAAACACATTCCATTATGTACCTGCAAACCGCCACTGCATAACTTTTTAATACAATCTCTACAGCAATATATACCCAGACATTTATAAACTACATGTCAACGGCCTCGATGGAGTGGTAACACCGATTCCCGTCAGATCACCGGAGATAAGCGCTCTCGGGTTTGGCTGGTACTTGAATGGGTGACTATGAGGGTGTACTGAGCGCTGTTGGTAAGCTGGGTGCACTTAGTCATTATGAGGTAAATTAAGGAGCTACTTGCATGTGAAGTAGCGCCTCGGGTCTCGTAATGACCGTGAAAGCGGTGAGCTGGCCACATGCCCCTCCATATCCGCTTCCAGTAACTCCCATCGGCGGAGGATGACACGGCGGCCGGTCGGTGGCGTTGGGCCTTCCGAGGCCTACTCGGACGGAATTTTTATGTTACTGCCATCACTCATCATAACAAAACTACCGACACGCGATCGCAGCCGCGGTTAACAGCCAGTAATGAATAAGAAAACAGGAATGCGAGTAAGCCGCTATGAACAGCATAGTCAACGCATTATTGTAGTCAAAGACACGAAGCCAACACCCACCACTATAGTACCCCAACTAGCTGCTCAGAAGATGAAGAGACTGAAAGAATGAATCTTGCTGTATAGAAAATTATACATGTCGTTAAAGGAGATGAAAATTTAATTGTGTTGGGTTTGTGGAATACGATAGCAGGAAAAGAAAGAGAAGGAAAAATAGTAGAACGATACGTACTTGGGGAAGGGAATTAAAGAGAAAGCTGCCTGGTAGGATTTTACACAAAGCATAATTTAACCATCGCTAACACTTGGTATAAGAATCATGAAAGGAAGAGTCCTGGAGACACGGGTAGATTTCAGATTCATTATATAATCTAAGACAGAGATTTCGGAACTAGATTTTAAGCTTTTAGACATTTTCAGGGGAAAAGTAGACTCTGATAACAAATTTTTGTTACGAACTATTCATTATAAATGAAGAAATTACATAAAGGTGGAAAGTGAAGAGGCATGGGCCTGGATAGATTGAAAGAAACGGAACTCGTTGAGAGTTTGAAAGGGAGCGTTAGGTAGCGATTTACTGAAACAGGAGAAAGGAATGCACTAGAAGAGAAACAGAAGAAAGGAATGCAGTAGAAGCTTTGAAAGATGAAATAGCGAAGGCAGCAGAAAACCAAGTATGTAAAATGACAAAGTCTAGTAGAAATCCTTGGATATCACATCACATATTAATTTATGAAAGGAAAAAATATTAAAATTTAGCAAATGAAGCAGGCAAAAGAGAATAGAGATGTCTAAAAATGAGATTGACAGAAGGTACAAAATGGTCTAGCAGGAATGGCTAGAGGACAACTGCAAGTCTATAGAAGCAACTATTGCTATGGAGAAGAAAAAACCGGCTGTAGGAAAATTAAAGAGATATTTGGCGAAAAGATAAGCAGCTGTATGAATATCAAGAGCTCGGAATGAAAACCAGTTCCAAACAAAGAAGGGAAAGCTGAAAGGTGGAAGGAATACATGGAGGGGCTACACATGGAAAATGACCTTGAAGGCAATGTCATACAAAGAGAAGAGGGAGTAGATGGAGATGAGAGTTTGAGACAGCACTAAAAGACGTAAGGCACAGCGAGCCACCTGGACTAGACGAGACAGCTGATATCCTTGGAAAGCCAGATATGACAAAATTATTCCACCTGGTGTGCAAGACGTAAGAGAAAGGCGAAATATCCTCAGACTTCAAGAAGAATGTAATAATTTCAAATCCAAATAAAGCTGATGGGTTTAAGGGTTTAAATGCTACCGAACCGTCAGTTTAATGTCATAGTTGCAAAATATTGGTAATTATTTACAGAAGAATTTGCAGCCGACTTTGGGGAAGAGCAATTTTTATTCCTGAAAACTGTAGCGTCAAGCGAAGCAATACTGACCCTATGAGTGATCTCAGGAGATAGTGTCAAGAAAGGCAGACCTACTTTTTATAGTATTTGCAGATGTAGAGAAAGCTTTTTTCAGTGTTAACTGACCGACATTCTTCGACGTTTTTAAGACAACAGATACAAAATATAGGCTATTTACAACTTGGAAAGAAACCGGCCTGCAGGTATAAGAGTTGAAGATCATGAAAGGGAAACCAGAGTTGAGAAGGAAGTGAGACGTAATTGTAGCGTATGCCTGACGTTATTGAATCTCTTCACTGAGCAACCTGTGAGGGAAACCATGGAGAAATTTGGGAAGAGAATTGAAATTCATGAAAGGGAAATAAAAATTTTTCCGCTTCCCAGTGACATATTGTAAATCTACCAGTGACTTCTAAGGTACTTAATCGAATCGGGGAGAAAATAAATTTATGACGCAGCTTAGATAAAAGGAAGGTTAGATAAAAGGTTAGTTAAAAGAAAGGACGCACCTTGAAACATCATGAAACTGTCTGTTTGGTAATAGAAGGAAATGTGGGGGCTAAAAATTTAAGAGAGACCGAGGTGTGAATACCTGGAGCAGGTTCAAATGAATATACGTTGCGATAGTTATGCGGATATTAAGAGGCTTCCACTGGATAGACTAGCTTGGAGAGCTTTTCATTTATCATGTTTATGCGGTCTGGTTTGAGAATATCAGAGAACAGACAAATGATAATAGGTAATGATAGTAATATGTGATCAGAGTATGTTAATACGAACTTTGTGAGCTTGACAATGGCTTTTTGCGTAAGGTCCGTCCATTGTAAGTTTGACCGTGAGTGACTTTTCTTAAAATATTTCTTTGTCGGGCTTCTTAGAATAATTCCGAAGTTTTGGTTCGGGCTGGACTACTGATAATATTTGTAACACGGAACCTTTAGCCATGCCAAGACGCCGTTTAATTGGAACAAAAGCTTGCAGCATCAATGAAACACAAGATTAAATAATATCACTGTATTCACAAAAAGTATACTAACTTACATAGACACTTACATTAATTCTGTTGCTGTGTGTAACTATGAGTACGCCCAGTGAGGATGCGTCTCAATAAAATAAAATAGTGGCGGTGTGCCAAATAATTATCTGCAGCGATGGCAGATATGCGTTCCTCTCAACGGCTTCAAGAACTAAAAAGGTGCCGTCTTCTTTAAAGACAACTGAACTGCGTAATTATTCTAATGTTTCAGGGGTCGCACGCCACAATCAACACAACCTCTTATACTAATTAATATCTTAAGTATTTATTTATTTATATTCTGGACTTATATCTACGTTTTTGCAATATATCCATGCCAATGCTGCAAATGTGCCTTTAAAAATTGCATGAAACCAGTGTTCGGACTAAAGACCATAGCAACAACATTTGTATGATTTGTGTTTTATCGACTTTTTACTTTGTTTTTCGAATTTATTTACTCTATTATTCATAAGTTATGTATAACAAAATACGTTCGTGGTCGCATTATTATGCAGCAAATGTCGATTAATGCGCTATGTGTATAAATACGGACCATATAATCAACTTACTCAAAATTTTAATGACTATACGCTGCAGACGCGATTTGAAATGTAGTTTATTACCCGAACACTGACCAGCAGTTAAATTTTATATTTGTTTTACGAAGAAAATAGTACAGCTGTATAAATAAGCACAATTCGAAATACGACATGTTGAGGAAAACATAACTCATGTTTCGCTTTCCATTGTGGTTTATGTATCTTGCACTAATTTTCCAGAAAGAAAGTTAATCAAAGACTATTGTTAAAATATGCTCAAACAATAAATTAGAGACATCTGTTCAAACACAGACATCCTGCAGTAACCAACCAACCAGATCAAATTTCCTAACTAGGAATTTCCTTTGTTTTCAGTTCTGGCCATTTTGGAATTCTAGCGCACTGCGGGGCACCTAGCTCACAGCTCAGCTTCGAAGACGCGGATCCTGGCGCTTGTGGTTGAAAATCTGGGTACACCGTTGGTCCTAATCTGTGCCGTGGCGACTACGCGACCAGAAATAGTTACTCGACTCGCAGTCGGCAGTGATAAACTGATGCGTGGCTTCTAATAGGATTGAGTGAAGTCACTGTTAATTGCTGAAAAAAGGGAATTCCATGGTCGTGGGTTGATTCTAAACCATGAACTTCACAGAAATACACTTCTCATTCTAACGAACACAATTAAACCAAAAACAGAAAATATTTAGATTATGGCGTAGGCGAAGTATCTGCAGGATTAGGTCTAAGAGCTGACTGACTGACTCGATACTCTACAAAATCTAATGTTCAGCACCATTCTGTTCCGTAAACACTGGAGTGACATTATCTCCGTCATATATTTACCAAAACTCGAAGTTTATTGTACTGTGATAATGTCACAATTATGACCGGTGACTCATGGGTTTCTTCTGAAATTGTCATCATCATGATCATCATCTCATAGTTAAGGATTTGCCGTTACGCCTCCTTATAGCTATTAGTACTCCTGACTTCTTCTACCTAAAAACGAGTTATTGTTGTTAATAAAAAAATGGTTCAAATGGCTCTGAGCACTATGGGACTCAACTGCTGTGGTCATCAGTCCCCTAGAACTTAGAACTAATTAAACCTAACTAACCTAAGGACATCACACACATCCATGCCCGAGGCAGGATTCGAACCTACGACCGTAGCAGCAGCGCGGCTCCGGACTGGAGCGCCTAGAACCGCACGACCACCGCGGCCGGCTTGTTGTTAATATTTTAATTGAAAGTATAGCTGTCTGGTGCTTCTCCTCGATTTACCTATCAGCGTGCAAGACGTCTCCTCACGTAACGTGCTGCCCCCCACACGACGGACTTGCTGTAAGCATCGTAAGCAGCGAGGTATCGTATTCGCTGCGCTACCTCTCCCGAAGTGGAAACAGCTTCCCACTATGATTCTCTATCTAAGTCATTGCTCGAGAAAATATTGTAATTTATGAGTCTTAGTAATTTAAAACCCTAATTAAATAAAATATTAAGGACCCGATTATGGCAATGTTCGTCGCTCGCTCTCAAAGACATTCGTCAGCTCCTCACCCTAGCATAATCATCAGGTCTGTTCCGCAGAGCCTATACGTGCGGCATGAAGGGGCAGAGCTGTGCCCGACCTGCACTACCACCTACGTTCCTTGGCATTATGGAAGTTGCAAAGCACGCTAAAACTCCCTAGGTGACGCACGAAACCTCTGGGGTCGTCTCTGAGCTTCATTAGTGGAGCAGGCTATATAAGCTACTGACATCATTGTTCAAGACAATCTGTTTGTATGTACCACCTTGCGACGTAAATGGTCGTATGGCGCTAGTGGCTGAGATAATCTGTCTGGAGCTGTTTGGCCGCCTGGTGCAAGTCTTTCTCTTTGACGCCACGTAGGTGACTTACGACCTTTGAGATGAAAATGAGATGAAATGATTATGACAACACAAACATCCATTCCCTGAGCGAAGAAAATCTCCGACCCGGACGGGAATCGAACCTTGGATCATCGATCGAGATGCAGCGACGGCAGCCAATAGACCAAGAGATGTGGATCAACCTGCGAATACGATCGTATGCAGTGCATGACATTCAATTAAACCTCAACGTAAGTAAGGTCTTAGTTTCGGGGCGTTCATTTATCATTCTCCTGTAGTTAATATATTCTCTCGCTTTTTTGACACTTTCTGGGTCTATGGCTATAGCCCTTACTATAGTATATGATCCGTCTCTGTAGTCCCAACACGAAATCAATACATTCAGAAGTCACTAAATGTAAATCATTAAACTCAGTCGAAATTATCGCGTAGATAACGTGATGCCTGTAGTCCAAAGTGTGTGTGTGTGACATTTCTTGGGCTAGGTGCAGCAGTGAGCCGTTGTTTATACATACCAGAAAAAACCACAGCACCTAGAAGGAGTTGTGCGACATAAACGAAAGTTAGCAGGTGTGTTTCTACATCTGAAAAAAATGGTGTCTACTCAAATTTGCATGATTATCATCAGAGTGGCGCTAGTAGCGCCCCTATGCAAATGCAAATTTGCGTTAAATACTCGCTGTAACGGTCGTGAACGTGAGATTGGACGTAGAGAGTTGATGTCGGTCAAGAATGGTTTTACGGTGATAAAGACGCCATTACCAACACCTCACTGAGTTTGAACGTGGTCTTGCAATACGGCTACGAGAAACTGGATGTTCCTTCTACGATGCTGCAGCAACACTCGGCAGGAATGTAGCCATGATTGCTGGCAGTGGTGGTCTCACGGCCACGTGACGCTACCGAGAGGGAAAATAATCGTGTTCGGTGGATGGCTCTGGCGCATCGTACTGCATTTGTAGCATCGATCTGAGCAACAGTTGATATCACAGTGACACAACGAACTGTTACAGCTCGGTTACCTCAAAGACATCTCTGAACCAGACGCCCTCTAGCGTGCGTTCCACTGACTCCAAACAACCACCGTTTGCGACGTTATTGGAGTCACGCGAGAGCTCATTAACGGTCCCAGTGATGGCAGTGTGTTGATTAGGAGGCCAGTTGAGGGCATTCAACCAATCTGTCTGCGTGTTAGACTCGCTGGACCTACACCTGCAGTTACGATCCAGGGTGAGATTTCGTAGGACAGCAGGAGCTCCTCCGCGGTTATCCCACGCACCCTAACTGGAAATCTGTGCGTCTGCCAAATGACTCGATATGCTTTGCAGGCATTCACGAGCAGCAGTCCAGGGTGTGCTTTCCAACAGGATAACGCTCGTCCACGTACCGCTTTATTGCCTTTGACCTCCTTGATCACCAGATTTGTCTCCAGTCGAGTACGTATAGGATATTATCGGACGACAATTCCAGTGTCATTCACAGACAGCATTAACTGTCCCCGTATTAACCGACCAAGTGCAACAGGTATGGAATCCATCCCACAAACTGACATCCGGCACCCGTACAACACAGTGCATGCCTGTCTCCATGATTGCATTCAGCACTCTGGTGACTACACCGGTCACTGATGTACCAGCATTTCCCATTTGCAGTTGCTTATCTCGTGCTTACGTTAACCTGTGGTTTGTAATGTTACTCACTTAATATGATTCCGAAATTTTATTACTGTACATTAACTATTTTTGGTGTTGCGATTTGTTCTGCGTCAGTGTATTTGGTTTGTCATTTATCATTCTGACAATAGAAGTTAGAAAATACATTTCACAGTTAACAACACTTCGTCACACTAAACAGGTTAAGGTGGTGCAACAGAGTGAGTGTACTTTGAGCGCTGAAATGTATTTTTAGTGCTACAGGTAGAAAAAAAGGTTCACCAGTACTACAGCGAGAGTACTTGCATGAAATATAGGCACACACTTAAGTAATGTTCAGATGGCTCTGAGCACTATGGGACTTAACATCGGAGGTCATCAGTCTCCTAGAACTTAGAAGTACTTATACCTAACTAACCTAAGGACATCACACACATCCACGCGCGAGGTAGGATTCGTACCTGCGACCGTAGCAGTCGCACGGTTCCAGACTGAAGCGCCTAGAACCGCTCGGCCACCGCGGCCGGCTCTTAAGTAATATAACTGTTTGTATCTTGCGTGTATAATAACAGAATATGTAAGTCGAAAGCGATGAATACAAATGAGAATATATACGCATTTCAGGCTACTGATGATGTCTCAATAAACTGAGACGAAATGTGCCTGGGAAAACAAATGTTGCCTTTATTCAGTTGCATAGAGATGCTCTTCTCCTAAAAATCGTTAATATAAGATAATGAATTCATCACGGTCATCCGCAAACGCCCAATAACCTTCATAACAGGTGGGAAGAAGACAAAGATAAACCAATACAACAAGAAGGTGGCCCCGAATATCAACAGCAATACGGAATTCCTACATCTATCCCTAAAGTTTGTTTCCTGAGAATGGGACTAATTTTGAGTTTAATTATTGTTTGAGAAAATATTTTTCTTTCTTTATTTTCATTCTCCTTTTCTGTTTTCTCTCTATTTCTGACGTAAAACCAGCGCTAACTGCAGCATTTAACTGAAGAGTTTATTTGCTTCAGGCTTGCAAACAAAAATATGAACGAAGTTTCGCATTAGACGCAGTTATTTCCCTAAATAACATTACTACCAGGAACTGGTAACGTCAGCATTTTTCCGTGAAAATCTGTATCAGTTTTAATCTCACGTAAGAGCCACCATTAGTCAATCCCTTGAAGAGCATTCACTACTTACGGATCTGCTGATAAGATCTTCTGGTGTACACTTGTAATTTAGACAGACAGCAGCCTGATAACACTGGATTATCGGACGCTCAGAAGAAAAAGTATAAAACGTCGGTCCGAACTGGTACCAGCGTGGTAACTGCAAAGCCAACATCAGACCTCGCCATTACCATGTGGAGTTCGGTTGCCGCTCTCCTGCTTCTGGGGCTGACGGCGACAGCCTCGGCCAGTAAGTCTTCCATATTGTACTGATTTTTTATGCAGTTTATCTAACTTTATTCACTTCTGGTCATTTACAACACCCCATATCCTAAGTAATCATCTGTATTGCCTGTCCAGACCTTAACTGCTCCTACATTTTATCACCTCTACTGCTATTCCTGAGTGTCTCCACATCACCCACTAATTTTCCCCTTCCTGTAGCAAAACTTCCCACAGACTTTGTAAGTTTGTTAGTTGCCCGGTCTTTTTGCTTGACTGTTTGTTGGTCGTCATATTGATTCGGCGCACGACTATTTATAGACAGCATTACAGTACGATCTTATTCACAAGGAATATGTATCACTGTAATATCTTCCATAAATGTGTGTCTACATGACATGTGTACTCTCAATCTGTTCTTCCAATCTTCAGTATAAGAAATAAAAATTAACTGGTTCATACTGCACATTACTATCCATAAACGAATACGCTGAAGGAAAAGAATACCATGAATGAGTTGTGTGGCATAAACGAAAGTTGATATGCATTTTTCTACATTTGAAAGATGATCTATATTCCAGTTGCGTGCCAGTCGCATAACAGTGGCGCTACTGGCGCTACTATGAGGACACAAATCAGGTTTGCGTCAAATTGACATTGGACATTGTGAGTTGGTTAGGCAAGAGTGCCTTTAACGCGATAAAGACGCCATTATCAATATCTCACCGAGTTTGAACGGGGTCGCGTAATAGGGCTGCTAGAAGCAGGATGTTCCTTCTGTGATATTGGAGAAACACTTGGCAGGAATGTAGCCACTGTACATGGCTGCTGGAGCGATGGCCAAGAGAATTTTCGTTCAGAAGAACACCAACCCTCGACGATCACGTTGCACTATCTAGAGGGAATACCATCGCGTTTGGCATATGGTTCTGGAGCATGGTACTGCGTCCGAAGCTGAAATTTGAGCAGCAGTTGACACCACAGTGACGTAACGAACTCTTGACACATTGGTTATCAAGGACAGTTCCGAGCCAGAAGCCCAGAACCGTGTAAATCACAAACAAACAAACAGCCGCCATTTGCGACTTAAGTGGTGCTAAGCTAAAGGTCATTAGAGGGTAGGGTGGAGACCTGTTATGTTTTCTGATGGAAGTTGGTTCTGCCTCGGTCTGGTGAAGGTCGTGTGTTGTTTATATGGAGGCCAGTTGAAGGCCTATAACCAACCTGACTGCGTGCAAGACACACTGGATCTACACGTGGAGTTATGGTCCGGGGTTGCGATTTCGCACGGCAGTATGAGCACTCTCGTGTTCATCCCACGCACTCTGACTGCAAATTTGTACGTCAGTCTGATGATTCGACCTGCTGTGCTGCCATTCATGAATAGCATTCCAGGGGATGTTTTCTAATAGGATAACGCTCATCCACATACCGCTGTTGTAAGCGAACGGGCTCTACAGACTATCGGCATGTTACTTTGGCCTGCTAGATCACCAGACCTGTCTCCAATCGGACAACAACTCCAGCGTCATCCACAAACAGCATTAACCGTCCCTGTACTGACCAACCAAGTGCAACAGGCATGGAACTTCATCCCACAAAATGACATACGACACCTGTACAACACAATGAATGTACGTTTGCACGCTTGCATTCAACATTCTGCCCGTTGAACTGCTTATTTATGAACGAGCATTTCACATTTGCACTGGCTTATCTCGCGCTTATATTAACCCGTGGTGTTGCAGTGTTAATCGCGTATATATATGTTACCTAGACAAATGTATTCCCGAAATTTCATTCTTCTACATTAATTATTTTTTGGTGTTGCGATTTCTTTTCCGTCACTGTACTTTGCGCGAATGTTCGCACTAACGGGGCCCGTGACCCAATTCGGACTTGCTTATTTTATGAGCCAATCTCGTAGAGATTAATTGTCTATATCTCCATTTAATTGTTTGAGTAATTCGGTTGCAGTCCTTATCAAATGCTTCATTATCTTCTGCGGTCTTCCCAGTCTCACAATTTCACTTCTATACAGTTATTTCTCTATTGCATGCTAATATTTGATATTATGTTAAAAACCGTTCTCTCTTGCACCAAACGGTATCTGATATTTTCTTGCTATGCCCAGCTTGTGCAAACTTATATTATAGGTAACATATTTTTCCACTTCTTCTATTAAAACATCTTCCACACTTCTGCTGTTTACTTGGTCCATCTCTCATTCATCTATAACTTCTCATCACTTTCACCCACAATCTAAATTTTTTTCTATGTTGTGCATTTTCTTCTCAAAAATCTCTAACTTTCATTGATTTTAGCAACGAATGTTATATCATGTTTTAGCTTAGCCCTTAGTGTCTCTTACTATTGCACACTTACCATGGTCTTAAATTTCCACTTCAGCTTTCAAGAAAAAGCGGGGGCGATACGTTTCTGCGCTGACATACACCATGATTAACATATATTTGTAGCTGATTCAACTGTGGGTTCTTGGTAAAACGCTGTATATCGGATTAACTAAACGAAACATGTTTATCTTTGCTTGAGTCTCATCTTTGGTATCAGTTATGTACTAGAAAATCGTCTTATAACTCGTAATCTAGGTCTTGCAGTAACAACAGAGTTTGTGAAACAAAATCAAAAATGTGTTTCGTTTAGTCAGCACAATACACTTCTTTTCCTTTATTTTTCACTTTTGATGCTGCAGAGAGATATTATCTTCACATTGTTCTGAGAAATTTTCACGGTAATCTTTTCATGGCTTCTGGTACGCGACTGTTCTTGTGCCGTGCGTAGGACGATATACAAAATGTAATTCCTAATTTTAGTAATTCCTAGTTATTTAATCAACTAACAATGATTATCTATGTTCTGTTTCACTCTGTACACTTTCAAATTTTGATCACTTTACTTGGTCAACTGTTTTATTTCCATAAAATTTCTCTTCTTATTCTAACTGACTTGGAGAAAACTCTGTCCATTCCTTCCACATACTGCTGTACGACACTTCATACAGACTTCTCATTAGCACTTCTTATGTTAACACTGTGACGTTTTACTTCTATAAATTAAGTAAATTTTCCATGTTAATAAGTCTACCGTTGAGTAACGTAAATGTATCGGAGATTTTTAAAAATATATGACTCTGTATAACTCAAGTTCTGAAGCGACGCACTTGTTCTCTGTTTCTGGAAGGACATATACGAAGGTGACTCAGTGAGTAAGTTAACAAGAACACTTGAGAATGTATAAATATTCCGCGTGAATTAAACTCCGTATCTGCATAGAAGAGACGATCAAAGTTTTCATACAGCTGTCCCACTGAGCTTCGAAATACAGTTTTATGATGGAACTGTTGACAGATGCATGGGTGACGATTGAAGTGCGAATTGTTATAAGGTTTTTGCTTTTAAAGAAAACATATCAGCTGCAAGTCATTGTCAATTAGCAAAAGTTTACGGTAGTTACGTAAACAGATGTGGTTAAGGTGCCATGATCTGATAAAGGATTTCTTAAAAAAAAAAAAAAAAAAAAAAAAAAACACCACCAATCTAACCTTTGTCTTCCAAACAAAAATTTTGCATCCATGCAGTCCACACGCTTTAATCACAGCATAACCTCTCGAATTGAGAACAGTGCCAGATGGCTCTTTGTTTTCTTAAAAATTGTGGTCTTCTTCCGAAGAAACGCTGTTTTTATTCTTCCCACAAATTCCCGAAAACGTAACCCTAAGTTTTCATTTACCCGGAAGAGAAATTGGATTAAAGAATACTTTAAAAATTAACAAAAACTTTATGATGCAGAACTGCAAGTCTTCGAATGCTATTCCCATTTGTCGTTCGACACGATAGCATGGAACTCTTTTGGAAGTTTCGTTGCTATTCATCACATTGTTTCTACTCGCCACATTTACGGTACTCTAAATCCTTAGAGACAAGTACTCGCCACATCAACATCCAGCTAACAACCTTGATCAACTACTTTTTGTGAAACATTTCGGGTTCGTTCTGTATTTCACAACAGTTTGTTTACATTGCACCAAACCGCAACCCCGAGATACAGCAGTACTTTCCTCCGTATGCAGACGCAGTGAGATGCCAGTACAGTAGCTACGCCGCATGATATCCTCTGGCGACGTCCAGTATCTTCTTTCTCTCATGAGAGGAGTTGCTTTGTAGGTTTCAGTGCCTCAGTCTCTAAAATGGAACCCTAATAAAATCGCTTTGCTGTCCGAATGTTTGTCCGACTATCCGACAATTAAGAACCTTTTTTCTCATGAGTGCGTAGACACCACACGTTCAGAAATCTATGGTTTCTTGGCTGTGTAAAAATTTTAAGATTGTAAGTCATTTCAATTGAAAGATACGGCCATTTATGTCACCTATCTGATCGTCGGCAAATCACTCACCAAAACGTATAGAGTACTTCCTGTTGTGATAGAATCGTGAAATTCGGCAAGAAGCAAGGTTTCACAGTACAAGTAAAGTAAGAAATCTGAAACTTTTTAACCCTTTCGCGTCTGAACTTTTTCTTTGCGGTGTAATGCTCTTAGGTGATTTTTCAATGATTTTAGGCGCCACATTTATACCAAAATATGTACCCGTTTTCAAACTTATACTTTTTACACTTGGTTTCTTTTTATGCACCAAAATAACTAATTTTGATATTCACGGTAAATGATAACAGCCAAACAGTTGCAGGATAAAGATTTATTGAAATCCTTAGCCACGGTTTCGGTATATCTAAATATACCTTCATCAGAAGCAAAAATGCACTAAAATCACATCCTGCAGTGGAGATACATAAAACAGTCGTGCCAAAGGCGTCGTCAGTAGTTCATATTAAAATATCACCTCCATCTGTACAGCATAATTATCCATTCGATTTTTTTATGTATCTCCACTGCAGGATGCGATTTTAGTGTATTTTTGCTTCTGATGAAGGTATATTTAGATATACCGAAACTGTGGTCAAGGATTTCAATAAATCTTTATCCTTCAACTGCTTGGCTGTTATCATTTACCGTGAAGATTGTCAACAGTTGCTGCCTCAGCCATGTTTAAAATTTTGTAATTTTGATATATTCACTGTTTTAATAAAGAAACTGATCATTTAAAACTTTCACGCAAAATAACAACAATAAATTCATTTTTTATGTTCGTCCTTGTGATTGGAGGTCTGGGGGACCGCGGCCGTTCACTTATGTAAGGAAATGAAACGCCTTCAGCCACCCTTATGATGTCATTAATATATAAAAATACACTGAAGAGCCAAAGAAACTGGTATACATGCCTAATATTGTGTATGGCCCCCTCGAGAAATGCGACAGTGGCGCAACACGACGTAGTATGGACTCGTCTAATGTCTGAAGTAGTGCTGGAGGGAACTGACACCATGAATCCTGCAGGGCTGTCCATAAATCCCTAAGATTACGACGGGGTGCAGATCTCTTCTGAAAAGCACGTTGCAAGGCATCCCAGATATGCTCAGTCATGTTCATGTCTGGGAGTTTGAGGGCCAGCTTAAGTGTTTAAACTCAGAAGAGTGCTCCTGGAGCCACTCTACAGCAATTCTGGGCTTGTGGGGTGTGTCATTGTCCTGCTGGAATTGTCCAAATCCGTCGGAATGCACAATGGACATGAATGGATGCAGGTGATCTGACTGGATGCTTACGTACGTGTCACCTGTCAGAGTCGTATCTAATCGTATCAGGTGTCCCACATCACTCCAACTGCCCACGCCACACACCATTACAGAGCCTCCACCAGCTCGAACAGTCCTCTGCTGAAATCCAGGGTCCATGGATTCATGAGGTTGTCTCCATACCCGTACATGCTCATCCGCTCGATACAATTTGAAACGAGACTCTTCCGACCAGGCAACATGTTTCCAATCATCAACAGTCCAATGTCGGTGTTGACTGGCCCATGTGAGGCGCAAAGTTTTGCGTCGTGTAGCCATCAAGGATACATGAGTGGGCCTCCGGCTCCGAAAGCTCATATCGATGATGTTTGTTGTGTGGTTGGCACGCTGACACTTATTGATGGCCCAGCATTTTGTGGAAGGGTTGCACTTCTGTCACGTTAACAATTCTCTTCGGTCGTCGTTGGTCCCGTTCTTGAAGGATCTTCTTACGGCCGCAGCGATGTCGGGGATTTGTTGTTTTACCGGGTTCCTGATATTCACGGTACCCCCGTGAAATGGTCGTACGGGAAAATTCCCACTTCATCGCTACCTGGGAGATGCTGTGTCCCAACGCTCGTGCGCCGACTATAACTCCACGTTTAGACTCACTGAAATCATGATAGCCTGCTACTGTATCAGCAGTAACCGATCTACCAAATGCGACAGACACTTGTTGTCTTATATAAGCGTTGCCGACCACAACGCCGTATTCTGTCTGTTTGCATGTATGTGTATTTGAATACGCTTGCCCATACCAGTTTCTTTGGTGCTTCAGTGTATTTCTGTTGCAGTTAAGACACATTAAAAGATTATGTAGCAATTGTAGCCAGAGCGTCTGAAAGGATTAAACTGTAACTGTATTACACAGATAATATCCTTCTTCCATTTGCATTCATCACTCTTCAAAATATAATTGACGAATATTACTGTACGTTAACATGAAATGTAAGTTGCAATCATGTTTTAGTAACTAAATGAAAAGTGTTTTATTATATCTTCTCTCTCTCTCTCTCTCTCTCTCTCTCTCTCTCTCTCTCTAAACTGCAGTCCCTTGATCGTTTCTTTTTGCATGTCCAGGCTACGTTGAGAAACTAATGTAGAGATTTTGATACGGTCTTGGAATTCCCGGGATCAATATTTTGCCAATTTCGATATCAATAAATGTATGGATACATAAGGTGTTCCGTTTATCTTGGCCGGCCGGTGTGGCCGTGCGGTTCTAGGTGCTTCAGTCTGGAACCGCGTGACCGCTACGGTCGCAGGTTCGAATACTGCCTCGGGCATGGATGTGTGTGATGTCCTTAGGTTAGTTAGGTTTAAGTAGTTCTAAGTTCTAGGGGACTGATGACCACAGATGTTAAGTACCATAGTGCTCAGAGCCATTTGAACCATTTTTGAACTGTTTATCTTGCTCACCCAAAACAACTTTTTCTGATACGTTAAATGAAAAATTGCTTCAACCAAAGTTTTTTGACATCATTGGGTAGTTCTTGCTGAGGGTATACGTTTTATGTATCTCCGTAGATGTAGGAGATACAGGGTAGACGTTAAATTTTTTGAATGCAACCATGTACATTTCATTCAAGATTACACACACTCTCTCCAAGAGTTATTGAAAAATATATGACACTGTACAATTTTATCCGAAAGTAGTAGCTATGGAAATGATAAATAATACGTGTCTTCTCTACTTTAAATATCCCTTCAATGGATTTTATTAACTAAACCATTTGACCTCTTCAAGACACATTTGAAACTTTTACAAATTTTCAGTAAACATTGAATACAACAGTACTACAACGCATAGTAATTGGATCTTATTGTGTAGTATCTTATTACAGTACTTATTACAGTACTTACGACAATGCAGAAGTAAAATGGCCCTTTGTAGTATCTTTTCCTGTGGTACTACCACTGCATGGAAAACAGATCATTTACATCACATGAGCAAAATAACGACCACTGGCTTTCATACATAGGGTCACTCTGCGGATGAAGGACGTACTACATCATGCTACAACTTCCTCTGTGATGTGTGTAAAAGCATCAATAATGCGTTACTGCATGTTCTCCGGTGTTGATCGAACGGTTTGGTAGACAGCATCCTTGACAGCTACCCACAGAAAAAAGTCCAACAGTGTAAGATCCGGAGATCGGGCAGGCCAAAATAGCTAGCCCAACGCGTTCGGTCGACCTACCTGGGTATTTACGGTCCAGATTTTGTCGTGCTTGTAAGGCGTTAGGGGCAGGGACACATCATGCTGATACCACATGACTATCCTTTCATTCGGAGGTAAGGCGTCCAAGAGAACAGGAAGTGTGTGTCTTAAAAATCGGGCATATTGTCTACCATTTTGGTTGCCATTTACAAAGAAAGGTCCGATAGTGGTATCTCCAATAACTCCGCACCGAACATTAACGTTCCATGGACGTTGATGCCTACCTGTCGTAGCCATCGTGGATTATTGATGGATCAATACTGCATATTTATCATATTGACAATTCCTTTGTTGGAGAATGGCACCTCGTCGGTAAAAAGAACATCTGAGAAGAAAATAAAATTAGTCAGAAGTTGTCGCTGAACCCACTCAAAAACTGAACCCTATTGTTGAAGTCATTCCCATGAAGATTTTGATATAAATGAACATGGTAAGGATGGAATTTATGCGTTGCAGAATGCGATGTGCGTTTGTTTTCGAGACACCAACTTCATGTTGAATTCGTCGTGTGCTGACTTAGGATTCACGGCTTCGGCAGCGAACACAGCGACCTCAGCAGCTGACGATTTCGAGACCTTGCGTTTAAATTTCCCGTTTCACATTGGCGAGAAACAAGTCGACCAAACATCCACCGAGAAGGCGACAGCTTATCGGGAAATCGTCTGCTGTACAGTAGTTATGCCTGAACAAAATTTCGCCCGCCTACAGTAAATCATAGGACAGTTAAGCACAGTAGGATAGAAGAAAGAAATAATCACAATGTTCTCTAACAGTACTGAACACAAAAATGCAATTACAAAATTTATTCATGTCGACGTACGTTTTCTGCTTTATCGTCATGCTTGTACATTATACACCTTTAAACAACAAAAACTGTTTTCACAATGCGCGCTATCACCATGCAGTTGCTAAGTTTTTAAGATGCCGACTACATTGCAGGAGAGATGAGTGCGTCTGTTTACATGGGTCGGAAATCATAAACAAAACTCACACCTCTACTACAGCACTACAATGGGTACGTAATTTGTACGCTCAAGGTAGTAAACTGCTTTGTTTCTCCTTAAACTGTGTACTCTTTATCGTTTGCACATCTACGTTTTATTCATAAAAATAATACATTCTCGAATAGCTGTTGGAGAGGGCAAGTGCATTCTTGAATAAAATGTCTATTTAAAAAACTTAGCCTCTACCCTGTATCTCCTACGTCTGTGGGATACATGAAACATATACCGTGTTCAAGAACTACCCAATGATCTTAAAAAAGTTGATTGAAACAATTTTACATACAGTGCTTCAGAAAAAAGTTGTTTTGGGCAAGCAAGGTAAATGGACACGCTCATAATTAAGTAGGTACGGGACCATCAGTCCTCGAACCCTACTCACAATCGGCCAATTTTTTTTAACCTCCAGCTACCCTATCGTCTTTCCTCGACACCTCGACCCTGCTGACGCGACCTTGACCTGCCGCATAACAAGCGCTGCGAGGCCGGATCGAAGACAGTCGTATTAACCGGCCGTGGCCCGGCCTGTGTCTCTTTCCAACAGCGAGCGTGTCGTGCTACTGGGGCTCGTGGGCGACGTACCGCGCGGGCCCAGCCAACGTGGAGGTGGCCGACATCGACACCACGCTCTGCACGCAGGTGGTCTACGCCTTCGCTGGCCTCGACGAGACGACCAACAGCATCAAGTCGCTCGACCCCTACAACGACCTGGAGGAGAACTTCGGCAAGGGCAACTACAAGAAATTCACTGCGCTCGCCGACCAGGGCGTCGCGCCGCTGCTCGGCGTCGGCGGGTGGAACGAAGGCTCCGTCAAGTACTCCACGGCAAGTATCCACACACCGGCAGCAATGATGAGGACTTTATAGGAGCGTAGGCCCTCGCGGCTGGAGTCCACGCGGTGCGTGACTGCAGCATATTTAAAAAGAAAACTACTATCAATTTTGGCTGTTATTCCAGACAGCCTTCATCAGGATGACTTTTCTGGCTTGTCGTGGCGGCTTTATAATTATTACTTGAAAATGGCTGCGCGTCTTGCCATCCTACATATTACACTGAAGTCATAAAAGCAATGGGATACCTCCTAAAGTCGTGTCTGACCTCCCTTTGCACAGTGTAGTGCAGCAACTCGACGTGATACGAGCTCAACAACTCGTTGGAAGTCCCCTGCAGAAATAATGAGCCATGCTGCCTCTTCAGTCGTCCACAGTTGTGCAAGTGTTACCGGTGCAGGATTTTGTGCACGAACGTAGCTCTCGATTATGTCCGAGGCGATTCATGTCAGACGATCTGGATGGCCACGTCATTCTCTCGAACTGTCCAGAATTTTCTTCAAACTTGTCGCGAACAATTGCGGCACGGTGACGTGGCCTATTGTAATCCACAAAAATGTCATCGTTGTTTGAAAACATGAAGTCCGTGGATGGCTGAAAATAGTCTCCAAGTAGCCGAACATAACCATTGACAGTAAACGATAGGGACAGTTGCAGCACCAGAGGACTCAGTACATTCCATGTAAACACAGCACACACCATCATGGAGCCACCACCAGCTTTCACAGTGGCCTGTTGACAACTTGCGTCCATAGCTTCTTGGGGTTTGCGCCACATTCGAGCCATACCATAAATATAAAGCAGCAACAACAAGTCAGCAGTAATCAGCTTGATCCCGTGCAATAGCAGCCGAATCGTTGGTAGTTCTGTAATATATGACACGGTCGTCCATACACGCACAAGTACTAAATTCAAATGGAGATTCTCTTAAGCAGTATAATACGATAAGTGTGATTCGTAGTGATGTTTCTCAGCTACAGCTTGAGAACTTGTTTTCGCTCCTTCTCCCTCTCTTCGATGTTACAACAGGTGTTAGATTAGTACTGGAAGGAAGTAACAGGGGTTGAATGAGTGATGAAGCAAGAGGTTGGAAGCTTGGTCCGGAAACGTATATTAAACGACGGACTAACGTGCGAACCGTCATCTACACTGATATTTCGTACTACGAAGTATGTCTCAAATGTTAGGAGAATGGCAACATTTAAAAAAAGGAACACTTTTCTCCAGTTTGCAACGTAACCTTTGTTGGTCGGACGAGGCCTTCGGTCATAGCCTTGTTCGCAGAACAGATTCGAAACCTTCAGAAGGGAGATCGTTCTAATTCTAACGACAGAACTCCACTGAGTATTTAATGGCTCAAAAATAATTTATTTACATCAAATTAGTTTATGTGAAATATGTACTTTCGCGACGGAAACAAACGGCTTTACCTCTGCACGAGTGGAGAAAGCTGCACGTGTGTGAATTCCACAAGCATTTTGCACATACAGGGATGCTATAACTCCAGTAAATGTAAGGGACATGTGATCTCACTTGCAACTCCTCGTCGGACACTACCTACGTGTTTTTTTTTCCTAAACTGATTAAGTGACTCAAACAAATTATTCAAAATCATATTGTACCACCATAATCTGTTATGAATAACCTCTGTTGTTGCTACTATCGCGAATCGTCGTCAGACACAACAAGTTCTTCAGTCTTTGGTCTAATGACGATTTGTGTTAGTCGAAATTGATAGCAAGACTCTCTACAGCAGCTGATGGTGGTACAACATGATTTTCGATAACTATCTGTAAACTGTAGAACACGACCTACTGAAAATACACAAATTCCAATTAAAAATCAAAGTGCTTAACCAAAATATAATGCAGAGCCTCTTCTTCGTACAGGTGCAGCAAAGGAGTGTATAGAACGCTACATTACTACTTGGTCCATAGGTCATGAATACAACATTCGTAATGAAGTGGGACGTGTCAGTTTAACATAAATTATATACATATCTTTTTTACAGTTACTGCCTCATGTCTACAAATTTATCTATTGACTATAAAAAGTTGTCATTAAGAAATTCTTTTAATAATTTGTTTTTTAAATGCTGGTTGGATATCTGTCAGACTTTTAATGCTATTTGGTAAATGACCAAAGGTCTTTGTGGCGGCATACTTCATCCCTTTCTGTGACAAACTCATATTTAACCCGCAATAGTGAAGATTATCCTTTCTTCTAGTGTTGTAGCTATACACTTTGCTGTTATTTTTTAATTGGAATATCATAAGTGAATATATGTATTGTGAAGGTACTGTGAATATCCCTAGTTTCTTAAATAAAAGTCTGCAAGGTGATCTTGAGGGTCTCCAGCTATTATTCCAGTCCCCCATGCTTATTAGATTTTCATCTCCCTTTACACACTGAATTACCCGTTCAATATCCTCATATACTTTCTCTATGTCTTCATCTTCTGCTTGCAATGTTGGCATCCATAGCTGAACTGTTTATGTTGGTCATGGTTTACTGTTGGTTCTGATAAGAACAATTCCATCACAGAAATATCTGCAATAATTCACTGCCTACGCTACCTCTGTGATCATAACAAATCATAATCTCTTTATACCTTGTTCTGGTGTTGCTGTTATTACACTATACTCGTCTGGCCAGAACAACTTTTCTCCTTCCTACTTCACTTCACTGATGCCCACTACATATACACTTAACCATTTCGTTTCTCTTTTCAGATTTTCTAGCTTCCCTACCACGTACAAACTTCGGGAATTTCACTCTCCGACTCGTAGAATGTTACCCTTCCGCTGTTTTTCAATGTGTGGTTACTTCCTCCTCGAGTGTCCTCTCCCAGAGATCCGAATGGGGAACTAATCCGGATCTTTTGCCAATGTAGAGATCATCGTGACAATTTTTCAAATACAGGGCACATGTCCTGTGGATATGCATTGTGTGTCATTAATGCTGTGGCTTCCACTGCGATATGCATCCTCATGATATTTCTTCCACATTTTGTAGGCAGTTTCCCACATAAGGGCAACAGGGCGCATTGAAACGCAGTCCGCTCCACAGCCCTATTTGCGAAGCACGAGGGTGATTACACCTGAAGTCTTCGGTCAACATACTTTGTTTGTGACCATAATGCCTAACTCAACGTTTCCAAATATATTTCTTGTTTTGATGACTATTATTATTTATTGTTTGGCAATCACTGGCTGAGAGAAAGTTTTTCCATTTCTTGATTAGCCATTCTATGGGAGCAACAGCCTTTGCTCGATAATTTACAATTAAGCGGAGACAGTGCGTGTGTCTTGATAACAAACCTTTGAACCTTGGTCGTGTTTTCAATACCACAAAACTTTAGTCTGTATTGTGAAATGTGGTGGTCACTGACAAGTTATCGTTCACGATAGTGACCTACTGTTTTTTGTAGAACTATTCCGATAAAAAACTACATCGAAGTGGTGGTCACTGACAAGTTATCGTTCACGATAGTGACCTACTGTTTTTTGTAGAACTATTCCGATAAAAAACTACATCGAAGAACTGACCCATTAAGACTAACACAATAATATGAGGGCAGTACAATTTAGACAGTTTGTAGCCATCTCTGTAGCACAGTATTCATGTTTCATCTCCATGCCATCAATAAGTTACGTGCTTTTTATAACAGTAAGACAATGGAATGAGAGCCATTACCACACAACAGCCCCATTGGAACTGCTAATCTATCTTATTCCGGGACACAAAACAGGCAACACACTATTATTGTCTTTCTGGACACCTGTAACTTATTCATTCTTTTAATTGTATCTGCATTTAGGGCCCGTAACCACACACCTAGAAGGACTTCCAGACTCAGAGCACGGAGAGAAAAGTAATAACAACCCGTAAGCATCAAAATGTACGTATCTCAAGTTACACTATGTTACTGGATTACTCATGAACAGAATCAGTGCCGATATTTAAGAAAATTGAAATTTTATTCTAAATTATACATACAGTATTCACTGCTTTAGCGACTGAATTCGATTGTCTCAGAATGAACGAAGAGCTTCGAGAGCTGCTAAAGAATGTAAAGGTCCTCAGTCTACCGGCGTGGTTCAATACGGTTTAATGGCAAGGGAATATCATCGCACGTAAGAATATATCTGCATTGTAATGCAGTTCCGACAGTGCTGCTAACGCTACCTGCAAATACATAGGAACAATGTTACTATTGAAGCAACATTCGATAGCATGCATTGTGACAGCTATTGACCAGTTCGTTCGAAGACACAGCACACAAAGAGCGTGCAAGAAAAACGTTACATTTATAGTTTCTCAGATCAAATCAGTTTTTAAAAGCTTCTGTATTCTATACATTGGCAATATTTCAAGCGTGATTATGCTTTTGTAGTATCAATGTCAGGTTACTTCATCACAAACTTGAAGCGAGAAAGAAGCAACGTAAGAGATGTAATTAATTTAGATAAATAATTCTTTATTTTCAACAAATAGCTAATATCTCAGGTGCACCAGTCTAAATTGCTAAAGATTATGTACTAAAAAATGGAATTTCCACATCTTTCGGCAAAAAGTGCAGCAGACGTCTTCCGCGTCTTCTCGTTAACACAGTACTGTCTTCGTATACATACACGAAGTTGATTTCTGCATACAGTCAACAGATCTTAAAGATATCGTCTGAAAGCTGAGCACAAGACATCAGGAAGAAATATTTGTGTGGTATGCTCCCACTAAAGCTGAAAACAATATTTTTCGTCAGAATCGACATTTCAAACTGTAAAATCATATTTTCTCTTAGGAAGCCCACGTTTCACTCATTGAAGTACAACATTTATTTCGAGTAACTTCACTTCTAAAATCGCTATCTCAGCTTAGCCTTGAAGTGAAAATATATGAACGCATTGAACATTATGCTGACATGATTATTCTTTTATCAACAAAATAGTTTAAGAATGGTGATAACCTTAAATTCGATAAAACCATGAGTGTGGAGGAGTGCCGCACTGATGTTTTTCAAAGACTTCCGCAGTTTACCCAAGTGCAGAAACCGTTTTTCCAAGACGGACATTATGCAAGCTTAACTGGAATAAAAACATTGTGATCTAATTCTTCATACCCGTCATCATTGTTGTTGCTGTGATCTTCAGTCCAGATACTGGTTTGATGCAGTCCTCCATGCTACTCTATTCCGTGCAAGCCTCTTCTCTCCCAGTAATTACCGGACCCTACATCCTTCTGGATCGGCTTAGTGCATTCATCTCTTGGTCTCCCTCTACGATTTTTATGCTGCACGCTTCCCTCCAATACTAATTTAATTAATTGGTGATCCCTTGATGCCTCAGAACGTGTCCTATCAACCGACCCCTCCTTCTAGTCAAGTTGTGCCACGAATTCGTCTTCTCCCCAGTTCTATTCAGTACTTCATCATTAGTTACGTGATCACCCATCAATCTTCAGCATTCTTCTGTAGCACCACATTTCAAAAGTTTCTATTCTCTTCTGGTCTACACTGTTTATCGTCCGTGTTTCACTTCCATACATGGCTACACTCCATACAAATACTTTCAGAAAAGAGTTCCTAAGCCTTAAATCTATACGCGATGTTAACAAATTTCTCTTCTTCAGAAACGCTTTCCTTGCCATCACCAGTCTACATTTTATATCCTCTCTACTTCGACCATCATGAGTTATTTTGGTGCCCAAGTAGCAAAACTCATCTACTACTTTAAGTGTGTCATTTCCTAATCTAATTCCCTCAGCAGCACCTGATTTAATTCGACTACATTCCATTGTCCTCGATTTAATTTCGTTGATGTTCACCTTATATCTTCCTTTCAAGACACTGTCCATTCCGTTCAACTGTTTATCCAAGTCCTTTGCTGTCTCTAACAGAATTACAATGTCATCGGCAAACCTCAAGGTCTTTATTTCTTCTTTCTGTATTTTAATTCATACTCCATATTTTTCTTTTGCTTTCTTTACTGCTTGCTCAATATACAGAATTGTAAAGAGCCTTTCGCTCCGTGTCACCTCTAGAATTTAAAGAGTGTATTCCAGTCAACATTGTCAAGCGCTTTCTCTAAGCGTACAAATGCTTTAAACGTAGGTTTACCTTTCCTAGGCCTATCTTCTAAGATAAGTCGTTGGGTCAGTGTTGCCTCGCATGTTCCTACATTGATCTTCCCCGACGTCGGCTTCTAACGGTCGTTCCATTCGTCTGTGAAGAATTCGTATTAGTATTTTGCAGCCGTGACTTATCAAACTGATAGTTTGGTAATTTTCACACCCGTCAACAACTGCTTTCTTTGGAATTGGAATTATTATATTCTTATTGATGTGTGAGGACATTTCTCCTGTCTCAACATCTTGCCCACCAGATGAAAGAGTTTTGTTATGGCTGGCTCTCCCAAGGCTATCAGTAGTTCTAACGGAATGCCGTTTACTCCCGGGGATTTATTTCGACTTAGATCTTCCAGTGCTCTGTCAAATTCTTCCCGCAGTATCATATCTCCCATCTCATCTTCATCTACGTCCTCTTCTATTTCCATAACATTGCCCTCGAGTACATGGCCCTTGTATAGACCCACTATATACTCCTTCCACCTATCCGCTTTAACTTCTTTGCTTAGGACTGGTTTTCCATGTCAGTTCCTGATATGCATACAGGTATCTCCCTTTTCTCCAAAGGCATCTATCTTATCCCTAGTGATATATGTTTCTACATCCTTACATTTGTCCTCCAGCCATCCCTGTTTAGCCATTTTGCACTTCTTGTCGATCTCATTCTTGAGACTTTTGTATTCCTTTTCGCCTGCTTCATTTGCTGCATTTTTATATTTTCTCGTTTCATCAATGAAATTCAATATATCTTGTGTTAAGCAAGGATTTCTACTAGCCCCCGTCTTTTACACATTTGATCCTCTGTTGCCTTCACTATTTCATCTATCAAACCTACACATTCTTCTGCCACTCTCTTCCTTTTCCCTGTTCTTGTCAATCGTTCACTAACGCTGCCTCTGAAACTCTCTACAACCTCTGGCTGGTTCAAATGGCTCTGAGCACTATGCGACTCAACTGCTGAGGTCATCAGTCGCCTAGAACTTAGAACTAATAAAACCTAACTAACCTAAGGACATCACACACATCCATGCCCGAAGCAGGATTCGAACCTGCAACCGTAGCGGTCACGCGGTTCCAGACTGAAGCGCCTTTAACCGCACGGCTACAACCTCTGGTTCTTTCTGTTTGTCCAGGTCCCATCTCCTACATTTTTGTAGTTTATTCAGTTTTAATCTACAGTTCATAACCAACATATTGTGATCAGAATCCACATCCGTCCGTGGAAATGGCCTACAATTTAAAATCTGGCTCTTAAATCTCTGTCTTAACATTATATAATACATCTGAAACCTTCCGGTGTCTCCAGGTCTCTTCCACGTATACAACCTTCTTTCATGATTCTTAAACCAAGTGTTAGCGATGATTAAATTATGCTCTGTGCAAAATTCTACAAGGCGGCTTCCTCTCTTTCATTCCTTACCCCCAGTCCATATTCACCTACTACGTTTCCTTCTATTTCTATTCCTAACACCGAATTCCAGTCTCCCATCACTATTAAATTTTCGTCTCTCTTAACTATCTGAATGATTTCTTTCATCGTATCATACATTTCGTCAATCCTTTCATCGTCTGCATAGCTAGTTGGGATATAAACTTGTACTACTGTGGTAAGCGTGGGGTTCGTGTCTATCTTGCCTGCGTTCACTATGGTTTTCGTAGTAGCTTATCCGCGTTCGTATTTTTATATTAATTATGAAACCTACTCCTGCATTACCGCTATTTGATTTTGTATCTATAGCCCTGTATTCAGGATTCAGGGGGGGGGGGGGGGGGATTATTTTACCTCCGGAATATTTTACACAAGAGGACTCCATGATCGTTTAACACTTTAACCATACAGTAAAGCTACATGCCCTCGAGAAAAATTACGGATGTAGTTTCCCCTTGCTTTCAGCCGCTTGCAGAACCACCACAGCGATGCTGTTTTGGTTGATGTAACAAGGCCAGTCCAATCAATCATTCAGACTGTTGCCCCTGCAACTACTGAAAAGGCTGCTGCCCCTCTTCAGGAACCACACCTTTGTGTGGCCTCTCAACAGATACCCCACCGTTGTGGTTGCACCTACGGTACGGCATTCCTTATCGCTAGGCATGCAAGTCTCCCCACCAACGGCAAGCTCCATGGTTCATGGGGGGGGGGGGGGGGCTGTCATCTTTATCAGTGTGTTATTCTGTTTCTACTGCAGCTCAGTACATTTTTCTTTCCTTTATCCTGAGTAGATGTTTGTAATACAATGACAAGTGGTTTAGTTGCACAAGTTGTGAACAAGGTTTATTACTTTCCACAGTGCTTAGAGCTGTTTTCACAACGTATCTCTCAAAAAGTCCCTCACCGATTTCTAGTGACAAACAAACAACTTTTCTGAAGTGTATGAAATGTCAGATAAAAACCGTGTATCAGCATCTATAACTTTCATACTCACGGGAAGCAATCTTTGAGCTTTATTCGTTATCTCTTCGTGGGCAAGAGTGTTTTGACTTGTCATCAGTTCCATTGCATAGATTTCGTGAACTTTCCAGATAACTCAGGCCTTGTCTGATAAAAGACGTGAGGGGAGATAATATAAAATCTTAAACAGAACCAAAGCACGAAGTGTCGCAGATGTAAGTAACTACGTTCTTGATACCGAAACAGCAGCAATAACGCATACATAAACTGGATATGTTGACAATTTAAATATCTTCAAAATGCTCAGCAAAATGTACTTCTATTTTCTCAGAGTAAACAGAACATGTTATTTAAATAATATGCCGATTGCATCGGGTATCCTTCCGGTAAGAAAATACAAGAGGTCGGGAAAGGCGACGATCCAAGAGTCAGGGAAGCGGTCCAGTTAAAACGGAAAAACGAGAGGGTGAAGAAGGAAACACCCAATAAAAGACAAATTCTCAGGAAAACCACGTTCAGGCTCGTACGAAAAAACTATGTGCATTCTATCTTTCTTGTCTGTACCTTCACAGTTTATAAGTCTGGAACGACAAAGCCGTCATAGGCTAAAGAGAAATTTCGCGCAGGAACACTGTAAGCAAGCTCAGCCCGTAGCACAAGATTCCATATCAGAGTTAGAAGTAAGAACCGAAGAGCAGTCCAAGAGAAAACAAGTCGGTAGCGAGTATGCGATGCCTGGTTTAGCGAGAGACTACAGGCGCCATACGCGGTGGACACAACTATGACTGTAAGATTTTCTTTTTTTCATTATCTGTCTGACCTACTGTGGAGTCTCTTCAGCCAGATGCTATAGGAGCTGGTAGTGGAGCAAAGGAAAACCCAGTTGGGAGAGGTTCGGGCGTGACCCTTTCCTCGTGGATACGGCCACGTGTGTCGCCAGCGAGACATTACAATAATTGTACTTAGGGTGTCGTTCGGTTCGCATGGAAACACGTCTCCCGCAGAGTCCCTTGTTCAACAATGTGCGCTGAACGGTGTGCTGCAGAACACTTTACAGAGAGGACGAGCCTGTGATCTCCATATTCCGTCAGCGGACGTCCAACAACTTGTGGTTTCGCCAATCTTCAACCACAACCCATAGACGCTCACGACCGCAGCACGCGAACAGCCAAGCGGCTTCGCAGTTCCCGAGATGCCCGTTCCCAGGCGCGGAACCACAGCAATCTGCCCTTTGTCAAAGGCACTTATGTATTTGCTGCCCGCGTCGTCAATATGATTCGTCGTCTCTGCTCCGCTCATACTCTTAGATTACTGAGAGAGTTGTCCGAACCGGCACCAGGCGACATGCAGTCTAGCGATGAGCAATGGCCATACTGATCTTCCTCATCACTGTCGATCAAAACGGTGTGGCGAGTGGATTAGTGCTGGTCTGTAAATCTGAAGCACTAAGGTTTCATTATTAGTCGGTACTGGGATTACTTTTTCCTGCCACGTATCACTACTCCACTGCTCTAAGTCTAGGGGTAGCTTCTTTGACTAGCAATATAAAATGTCCCGGATCTCGGGTTCCAGCCTCGCCACTGCTTAAATTCTGAATAAAAATCATCAGTAATGGCGGAAAGGGATAAGAAGTCACCGCTCGTTCTGCCAACCGCCTTGTCAAAGAGGGCAGGGCGGCAAACAGATGTTCAAGGCAGTCTCTTGCCCTTGGGGTGGGAAACTACCCGTACAAGGTGGAAGAATCAGCAATGATAGACGGTATTAGGATGCAGAAGTCAGGGGAAACTACTACATTTAAGATACATAATGTGTATCCACAGGACATGTGGCCTTTAATTAAAAAGTGTCGTGATGATCTCTCCATTGGCAAAAGATCCAGACTAACCCCCATTCGGATCTACCGTAGGGGGCTGCCAAGGAGGAGGCGGCTACGAGAAAAAAACTGAGTAATCAGTAAAAGTGTAGCGTTCTCGAATCGCGGCAGGGAATGTCAGAAGTTTGAACGTGGTAGAAAAATGCTTAGGCTCAACATAGATATAGTGAGAGTCAGCAAAGTGAAATGGAATGTAGACAAGGATTCTTGATAAGACAGACAAGCATCGGCAATATCAACAGCAGCAGAAAATTACTTAATGGTAATAGCTTTCGTTATGAATGAGAAGGTAGCGTAGAGAGTCAGTTCCTGTGAAGAGTTCAGTAATAGGGTTGTTCTTATCAGAAACAACAGCAAACGAACACCGACGATAATAGCACAGATATACATTCCAACATCGCAAGCAGAAGATTAAGAGATAGAGAAATTATTTGAGGATATTGAAGGGGTAATCCACTACATAAAGCGAGATCAAAATGTAATAATTATGGAGACTGAAATGTGGTTGTAGAGGAAGGAGCAGAAGAAAGGATTATGAGAGAATGTGGGCTGATTTGTAAGAATGAGAGAGGAGAAAGACTAATTGAGTTCTGCAATAAATTTCAGCTAGTAATAGCGAAAGTTCAAGAATCACAGAGCAGATGTAGATTCAGATTACAGTTCGATAATGATGGAGAGTAGACTAAAGTTTAAGAGACAAGTCAGGGGGAATCAATGCGCAAAGAAGTAAAATACGGAAGTGCTAAGGTATGAAGAGACGCTCTTGAAGTTCACTGCAGCTACAGATGCTGCGCCAATGAATAGCTCAGTAGGCCGTTCAGTTGAAGAGCAATGGACATATCTAAAAAGGGCAATTATAGAAGCTAGAAAAAAACATAGGCACGAAGAAGGTAACTGCGAAGAAACCATGGGTAACAGAAGAATTACTTCTGCTGATCAACGAAAGAAGGAAGTACATAAACGTTCTGGGAAATTCAGGAATACAGATATACAAGTCACGTAGGAACCAAATAAATAGGAAGGGCGGAGAAGCTAAGGCGATGGCAGCATGAAAAATGAGACGAAATCGAAAGACAAATGATTGCCGGAAGAACTGACTCAGCATACAAAGAAGTAAAAACAACTTCCGGTGAAATTAAAAGCTTGTGCGGTAGCTTTAACAGTGCAAAGGGAATTCCATTGTTAAATGCAGAGGAGAGAAGGGAAAGAGTACAGTGAAGGCCAATGAGAGAGGGAGGACTTGTGTGACAACGTGACGGAAGAAGAAACGGGAGTCAACAAGAAAGAGGTAGGGATCCGGTATTAGAATCAGAATTTTAAAAAGCTTTAAAAGACTTCAGATCAAAAAAGGCAGAAGGGGTAGATAACATTACAATGGAATTTCCAAAATCATTGCGGGAAGTGGCAACAATACAGCTATTCACGTTGGTGTGTAGAATGTGTGACACTGGCGATATACCACCTGTCTTACGGATAAATATCATCCACACAGTTCCGAAGACAGAAGAAGCCGACAAGTGCGAGAATTATCGTACAATCATCTTAACAGCTCATGCATCCAAGCTTCTGAGAAGAATGACATACAGAAAATTGGAAAAGAAAATGGGAGATCTGATCTGTTAGGTGACGATCAGTTTGACTTTAACAAAAAAGGTAAAGATACCAGACAGACAGTTCTGGGAAATGAAAGCAAGACTGAAAAAAATCAAAGACGCATACATAGGATTAGGCGGGTGGTAAAAGCGTTCGACAATGCCAAATGGATCAAGATGTTCGAAAATCTGAGAAAGAAATATGGGTAAGTTATAGGGAAAGACGACTAATAATACAATACGTGCAAGAAACTGGAAAAAACAATAAGGCTGAAGACCAGGAATGAAATGCTCGGGTTGAAAAATGTGCAAAACAGGGATGTAGTCTCTTACCCCAATTGTTCGATATACACACCAAAGAAGCGATGGCGGGAATAAAAGAAAGCTTCAAGAGTGGGATTAAAAATCAAGGGGAAAGGGCATCAATGATAAAATTCGCTGACGACATTGTTAGCCTCACTGAAAATTAAGAATAATTACAAGATCTGTTGCCGAATGGAATGAACAACTAGTGGACAAAGTAAGCCGAAGAAAGATGAAGGTAATGTGAAGTAGCAGAAATTAGAACAGCGAGGAACTTAATATCAGAATTGAGATTTACGAAGTAGATGAAGTTCAGGAGTTTTGTAACCTATATATCCAAATAAACCATAATGGACGGAACAAGGAGGACAAAAAAGCGGACTAGCACTGGCAAAAAGGGCATTCCTGCCAAACATAGACCACTGTGCGGCTCAAAATGACCATCAGGGTGAGGACAGCCACACTCTTTTATGTACAGACTAAGATCATGTGATTGCCAATTGTTTTCTTATGAGGAAATGATGATTATACAAGGAAGAGCCAAAGAAACTGGTTCAAATGGCTCTGAGCACTATGGGACTCAACTGCTGAGGTCATTAGTCCCCTAGAACTTAGAACTAGTTAAACCTAGCTAACCTAAGGACATCACAAACATCCATGCCCGAGGCAGGATTCGAACCTGCGACCGTGGCGGTCTTGCGGTTCCAGACTGCAGCGCCTTTAACCCCACGGCCACTTCGGCCGGCTGCCAAAGAAACTGGTACATCTGCCTAATATCGTGTAGGGCCTCCGAGAGCACTCAGGAAGGCCGCAACACGACGTTGCATGGACTCGACTAATGTCTGAAGTAGTGCTGGAGGGAATTAACACCATGAATCCTGCAGGACTGTCCATAAATCCCTAAGAGTACGAGGGGGTGGAGATCTCTTCTGAACAGCACGATGCAAAACATCCCAGATATGGTCAATAATGTTCATGTCTGGGAAGTTTGATGGCCAGCGGAAGTGTTTACACACAGAATAGTGTTCCTTGCGCCACTCTATAGCAATTCGGGGGGTGTGGGGTGTCGCATTGCCTTGCTGGAATTGCCCAAATCCGTCGGGATCACAATGCACATGAATGGATGCAGGTGATTAGACAGGATGCTTACGCACGTGTCCTGTCAGAGTCGTATCTAGAGGTATCAGGTGTCCCATATCACTCCAACTACACACGCTCCACATTATTTCAGAGCCTCCACCATCTTGGACAGTCCTCTGCTGTCATCCTCAAGGGTCCATGGATTCATGAGGTTGTCGCATACCCGTACACGTCCATCCGCTCGATACAATTTTAAACGAGACTCGTCCGAGCACCGCCGGCCGCGGTGGTCTGGCGGTTAAGGCGCTCAGTCCGGAACCGTGCGACTGCTACGGTCGCAGGTTCGAATCCTGCCTCGGGCATGGATGTGTGTGATGTCCTTAGGTTAGTTAGGTTTAAGTAGTTCTAAGTTCTAGGGGACTGATGACCACAGATGTTAAGTCCCATAGTGCTCAGAGCCATTTGAACCATTTTTCGTCCGAGCATGCAACATGTTTCCAGTGATCAACAGTCCAATGTCGGTGCTGACGGGCCCAGGGGAGGCGTAAATCTTTGCGTCTTGTAGTCATCAAGGGTACACGAGTGGGCCTTCGGAAGCCCCTATCGATGATGTTTCATTGAATGGTTCGCACGCTGACACTTGTTGAGGGCCCAGCATTGAAATCTGCAGCAATTTGAGAAAGAGTTGCACTTCTGTCACGTTGAACGATTCTCTTCGGTCGTTGTTGGTCCCATTCTTGCAGGATCTTTTTCCGGCCGCAGCGATGTCGGAGATTGGATTTTTTACTGGATTCCTGATATTCACGATACACTCGTGAAATGGTCGTACGGGAAAGTCCGCACTTCATCGCTACCTCAGAGATTCTGTGTCCCATCGCTCGTGCGCCGACTATAACACCACGTTTAAACTCATTTAAATCTTAATAACCCGCAATTGTAGCATCAGTAATCGATCTGACAACTGCGCCAACCACTTGTCTTATATAGGCGTTGCCGACCGCAGCGTCGTATTCTGCCTGTTTACTTATCTCTGTATCTGAATGCGCATGCCTATACCAGTTTCTTTGGTGCTTCAGTGTATGTGGGCCACTGAAAGTTTGATGTCGGTGATATCAGATGCAGACCGCTGACTTCATCTCCTCTGTCAACCTCTTGATCTCAGAATAGTACTTACACCCAACATCGCCAGTTACTTGTTGGACAAATTGCAAACTCAGTCTTCTCCTACAGTTTTTACGCTCTACAGTTCACTCTAGTACTATTTCCTGATGTCTTATCATTCTATCCTTACTTCTAGTTAGCGTTTTTCTCTTATTTCTTTCTGCGTAACTTCTGCCGAGAACGTCTTCATGTCTTACCTTATCAGTCCACCTAATTTCCAATATCCTTCTGTAACACCACTTCTCAAACGCTTACATTCCCCTTCTTTCAGTATTATCAGAGTCGATGCTTACTTCCATACAGTGCTTTACTCCGACCGTTCGTTCTCCGAAATACGTTTCTCAAAGTAAGGCCAGTGCTAGATACTAGTGCATTCCTTTCGACCTGTCTATTTTTGTGTCTTCCTTGAATTGTCTTTCAAGCGCAATTTTGTTTCCGCAATAGCAGAATTCTTTCGTTTCCTTTACTTCGTGGTCCCCAGTTTCAATATTAAGTTTATATGGTCCTACGAAAAATCGCTAAGTGGGTCTAAGGCTTCAATCCAGTCACCCGTTGACCATGCTGGTGTGGCAGTAGAAGATAACAGAACGAATGCCAAAGTACTGAATTTCGCATTTAAGAAAGCGTTCACGCATAAGAATTGTACAAACATATGGTACTGACACTCTTATGGAAAACATAGTAATTGGCATCTCTGGCGTATAGAAACAAATGAAAAAGTTGAAAGCGAATAAGTCGTCGGATCCTGATGGAATTCCAGTTCAGTTTTACAAAGAGTAGTGTGCGGCTTTGGCCCTTTACTTAACTTCCATTTATCGCGGATCTCTCGCCCGGCGCCAAGTCCCAAGCGGCTGGGATAGGCGTAGGTGACAACTGTGTACAAGGAGGATGAAAGAGTCGGCTTACAAAATTGACCGATATCTTCAACATCGGTTTGCTCCAGAATCCTTGAACATATTCTCAGTTCGAATACAATAAATTTCCTTGAGAGGGAAAAGCTTCTGTCAACAAATCGACTTGGTTTTAGTAAGCATCGCTCGTGCGAAGCTCAGCTTGCCCTTTTCTCACACGGTATCCTCAGAATCATGAATGAAGGGCAAAATGCGTATTCCATATTCCTAGATTTCATAAAGTCGTTAACAGTCGACTGTTAACGAAAGCACAAGTATAGGTTCCAGGATACATGAGTGGCTAGAAGTCTCCGTAAGTAATAGAACCCAGTATGTTTTCCTCGATGGCTAGTGTTCATCAGAGACAATGGTATGGTCAGGAGTGCCTAAGGGAAGTGTGATAGGTCCGTTGCTATTATTTTCTATACACGTAAATTACCTTGCGGACACGGCAAGCAGCAGTCTGCGACTGTTTGGTAGTGATGCTGTGGTGTATGGGAAGCTGTCGTCGTTGAGTGACAATAGGAGGACACAAGATTACTTAGACAAAATTTCTGGTTGATGTCATGAATGGCAGCTAGCTCTAAATGCAGAAAAATGTATGTTAATGCAGATGAGCAGGCAATACAAACCCGTAATCATTAGTAGTGTGCTGCAAGACACAGTCAAGTCGTTTGAATATCTGAGCATAACGTTTCAAAGCAACGCGGAATGGAATGAGCATAGAAGGATTATAGTAGGAAGACGAATGGTCGACTCTGTTTATCGGGAGAATTTTTGGAAGGTGTGGTTCATATGTATAGGATACCGCATATACAACACTAGTGCGACCTGTTGTTGAATACTGTTCGAGTGTATGGGAGTTGCACCGTGTTGGATCAAAGAAAGACACTGAAGCAATTCAGATGTGGGCTGATAGATTTGTTACCGGCAATTTCGAACAAGGTGCAAGTCTGGTGGAAGTGCTTCGGGAACTCAAATAGGAATCACTGCATGGAAGGCGATGTTCTTTTCGAGCAGCACAGACACTTGAGGCTGACTGCAGAACGATTGTATTGCGGTACATTTCGCGTGAAGACCGCGACGATAAGTTTAGAGGGATTAGGGCACGTAAAGAGGCATATGGACAGTCGTTTTTCCCCCTCTCTATCTGCGAGCGGAACAGGCAAGGAAACGACTAGAAGTGGTACAGAGTACCCTACACCACACACCATATGGTGGCTTGTGGAGTATGTAAGTAGATGTAGATGCAGTTATAGCTGTAGCATATTCTATGCTCATTATACTTTTCATTCCACTCAACTTTCTCACTGTCACTGAATAGAGCAGTGGCACTAGTGAATCCTTTCATGATAAATTTCAATGCCGCTCCTGAGCCTTTCTTTGAAACCATCATTGCTTCTTTAAAGTAAAGATTGAACAGTAGGGTAAAAAGACTGTATCCTTGTCTTACACCATTTTTAATCCGAACATTTCTTTCTTGGTCTTCTTTTCTTATTGTTCGCTATGGGTTCCTACCTGTTTCTCTGACTAGCAAAGATTTTCGAGAGGTGGATGAAGACAACTTTCTCATCAGGTGCATAATGTGAACTAGAGAGGTTAATTTGATACGGAAAGCGAGGCGAAATTGGTAGATATTCATAATGGAAAACTTTGACGTCAGGCAGGAAAAGGTGGAGAACGGGAGGAGACGAGAGACTGATGACTGAACGAAGCCTCCTCTTTGTGACCCTACACAGATGGCGTCCACGGCAACGTCGCGCAGCGCGTTCGCGACGAACGCGGTCTCGTTCCTGCAGCAGTACGGCTTCAAGGGCTTGCAGCTGGACTGGCAGTACCCGGGACAGCGCGGCGGCAGCGCCGCGGACCGGGAGAACTTCGTACTACTGTGCCAGGAGCTGCACCAGCGCCTCGCCGACGCGGGGCTCTCCTTCGGCATCGCAGTGGGCGCCCTCCACGGCATGACCGAAACCTCCTACGACGTGCCCTCCCTCATCCCGTGAGTGCTGATGTGGTTTTAAGTCCGAAGGCTGGTTTAGCGCAGCTCCTCACTCTACCATGGGCAAGCCGCTTTAATTGTGCATAGCCACTGCAACCTAGATCCATATGAAGTTGATCACTACAGTCAAGCCGTCGCGCAGATACCACTGTCCGACCCCTGGCTCCCGGCCTCCACTCCTCGGACAACATACTACAAACAGAATTAAATACCCCTATCACAGCACACGACATAGAGCAAGCAGTTCACAAAAAACGCAACACTTCCTCTGGTCACGACCGCATTTACCTGTCGAGACCCTAAAGAACGCCCCCTCTCCTTTCTTGCCACTCTTGCAACGCTTGACAACACGATCCTCTCACAGGTTACTATTCTAAACTGTATAAAACCTCCAAACTCCTACATTTTCTCTAACTTCACTAACCCCCTACCGATACATCCTATTACCACACTATGAGCCTCACCTCAGTGTCAGTAAGGTCCAACCACTCCCGATGTATCCATCAGCACCTGAACCAACTCTACTTACTTCCTGTTAAGTATTATGGCTTCAGTCCGTACTCTTCCTCTGATGAGCAACTCCTGTACTTCACTCACCTTGTATCCCACCAGTTCAACACCCAAAAATCCAAATTTTCGTCTCCCTCGACCTGGAGAACGCATATGACCGTGTATCGCATTCCAGTCTCCTTACCAAACTCCAGAGGTACGCACTTCCAATTAACTATGTCTGCCTTACAGCACCCTTCCAATCTAATCGCCCATTCTTTGTCACTAATAACAGTACCCACTTCCATACCATCCAGCCCACTGCAGATGTACTCCAGGCTCAGTCATCTCCCCTCTCCTTTATCTCATCTACACTTCTGATACACCCAAACCACCTCTAGCAGTCCACTTGCATAATTATAGTGATAACACCACTTTCCTCGTCCTCCACCCTGAACTCTAAAAATCCCAACGATCCCTCTAAATCCACCTCAATCAGTTTACCACCAATGGCTTCCCAAGATCAATCCCTCCAAAACCCAGGCAATATTCGTAGGACGAACCACCCACAGCTTCCACCTCCTTGTCTTCTGCCTTACCATTTACAACCGTCATAGGCAGTTAACTAACACACTGAAATACCTTAGACTAACACTCAATCACAAACTAACACAGAAACCTCATCTACGAACCATTCAACAGAAAGCCGACAGTAAACTAAAACTATGAAAACTACTAACTAGTTCAACTTGGTGTTTGCACCCCTTCAATATCTTCCACACCTACAAAACCTTGATCCGACCCGTCTTCTCCCACGCAAATGTTACATGCATATCCTCCGGCCGAGGATCCAGGAAATATATTGCCTTTCCAGAACGTCATCAGTCTCTTATAAAATTATTTGGTCGTCAACGTCTATTTAGTTATGTGGTCCTTTTTTAATGTTCCTGTTGACCTTGGTGCTTCATTTCCCAGCAGTTTCGTTAACATAGATATTAAAATCCGTAGGCGATAAGCTACAGCCATGTGTCACAGCTCTGTTAACTATTATGGTTCCAGTCTTATCCCTACCCCAGTACCGGTTGTCCAGCGATGGAATCCCTGATTTCAGAATTAAATATCTCGAGTACTAAGATCGAGAGACGAATGCTAGAAAAGGTATGTTTACCGTGAAAGCTATAACAATATTATACAGAAGTTGCACAGGAGTTTCGAAATACACTGCCGAAAAAAATTAGTAGAGGTTTCCAATTCACTCAAGATTTGTTATTGCAACAGTGCATATGGAGTATATTAAATGATTACATTTACAGATCAATAGCAAGAGCGGTTCTGAGGCACCAGGTATCGATCCATGCTGAGACACGTGGCGCAACCTCCACAGGTGGGAATGCAGGCGTCCACTTTGGCATCTAGACAATCGTACGGATGGCGAATACTGTCCTGGGACACGTTGTGCCACACGCCTGCTTGACTGGTACACGTAGTTCTGTAAGAGTCGCACGAGTCACTTCTCGTCCCGTCATACCACACTCGCGCTATATTGGAGACAAGTCCGGGGATAGTGTGGGACAGAGAAGTTGCTGCATATCTTGCAGAGCGCTTTGAGTTTCACGGCCAGTGTGTGGGCCAGCTATATCCTGTTGGAGCAACACGTCACCTTCCTGTTGCAAGAGCCGCCAAAGAACGGGTCTAACAACATTCTTTCTATGTGTACTACTTTGTTTCCGACAGTGTAGTTCAAATAGCTGCTAACAAATGGCGATGCACGCTGTGCAGCTCATTCAGTATCAGTGTGCATAATTAACCTCGTCATCCGCAAGCAATCTTTGCAGTCACATCAAAATCTTTTAGAAATGTCCATCATTCGCAATACGGGGGTGGCACAAACGAACAATGAAATTTGTCATTCAGTCTTGTAGTGTCTCGACGGAAATGGATTCAGCTGCCACACTGATTGCCGATTCAAGCTCGTCCAGCATGTTGGGATGGTCCGACATACAGTGTCTTTCAATGTTCCCCACAAGAAGAAGTCACTTGCAGTCAGATTTGGCAAATATGGAGGCTAATCCATTCCTGTGCCAGTAAATTTGCGATAATCCATCGCAGTGACTCTATTCCCGAAGATTTGGCAAATATGGAGGCTAATCCATTCCTGTGCCAGTAAATTTGCGATAATCCATCGCAGTGACTCTATTCCCGAAGTATTCATCAAGAAACCGAAACTCCTGTTCGGTTCAATGTTGTCTGGCATTAACCACTCGGTGCCTGGTCGAGCCTCCAACGCTAGAGGTGTAGCGACAAATTGTTCCAAAATAACAACGTAACGTTCACTAGTGATAGATTTGCGCATGAAGAAAGGTCCAATAAATCCTCTGCTGAATACGACAGCCCAAACAGTAACTTTGGGAAACAGTGGTTTCGCTTCTGACGAATGGGGATCTTTTACTCTATTCTCAGCTTCATTATGCATCGCAAGTAGCTGGGGAAAGATAGTTAGATTTTGATCGAATGTTAGTTCCATGTATTTTGGTATTTTAGTTACAGTGCATCACAAAAGTATTCCACCACCCTCATTGTTCTTGAAATGTGAAGCTCTCTTCGAACATTTGAGGCCCACGAGAAGCAATTGCCGATCCTTTCTGTAGTGTGAATATTGTCTCACAATGTGCCACCAGCAGGTCGCTGTATAATATAATTAACTACGTGCAATGTATATTTGCGTTATAAGACACCACAACATGCAGTCACTTTATTATTCGGGCACATGTATAGGTGGCGGTGGTGTTAGCTGCAGACTGAGCAGGATCATTCTGTGCTGCGTTTCCGTGTCGTTAACACGCATGGTGCACAGTACGATGGGGTGGAAAGGAAACAATATGACATTTGAAAAGAGACAACTCGTTATTTTCCATCACGCTGAAGAACGTTCCGATAGACAGATTGCCGAATTGTTAGAAATGAGTAAGAGTACTGTAGGGGACATTATACGCATATTCAACAGAGCAGATAAAACTGAAGATAAACGCAAAACAGGGCGACCAAAGATGCTGAGTAGAAGAGAGGAAACCGGAGTAATTAGAAAAATTAAAACAAATCCAAGATTGCCGGCAACGAAAATTGCTGCCGCAGTGCAGCAGGAATATGGGAAGGGCGCGCACCCTGAAACAGTCCGACGAATTATCAGACGAGAGGGGTATAGTGGTCGAGTAAGCAGGAAGAAGCCTATGATAAGTGAGAGGAATAGAAAGAACCGACTGGACTTTGCGAAGCAGCACCTAAATAAAAGTGTCAGTTGGTGGGACGAAGTAATTTTTGTCGATGAATGTCAAGTTCAGATGTTCTCCTCAAACGGAAGGCCAGTGACTTGGAGAAAACCACGTGAAGAATTTCAATCGAAGTATCTGCAACTCACATTTAAATACGGTGGTGTAGATGTCATGATTTGTGGTTCCATGTCGTGATCTGTGGTAGGCGAATTAGCATTCATTGAAGGTACAATGAACAATCATAAGTATCTGAACAACCTAAAAGAGAACTTACCGCAAAGTGCTACAAGTTTCGGGCTTTCGAGGAAGTTCAAATTGTATCAAGACAATGATCCGAAGCATAAAGCGGATATTGTGAGACTATGGAAGCTGAATAATTGCCCTAAAGTTTTGGATATCCCTCCTCAGAGTCCAGACTTGAACCCAATAGAGAATCTTTGGAGTGAATTGAAGGAACCCAATAGAAAATCTTTGGAGTGAATTGAAGCGAAAAGTACGACAAACGCCAGTGACATCAAAACAAGCTTTAAAGGAACGAATACTGGAAGAATGGCAACAAATAAGCTCTGATTATACGCGAAAGCTCATTCACGGCATGCCTAAACGCTTGGAACAAGTGATTAAGCGAAAAGAACTGCATACAAGGTATTAAAATGTAAGAGGTTGTTATTCTTATACTTGTCGCACGAAAACTTTTGTAACTGTGATAGTGGGCATGTTTCTTTATGTATCGTTGTTTATGTTGTTTGAGTTAAGATTGCAAATAAGAAAATGCTTTTCTGTTATTTATTACATAGTCCTGTACCATTTTATGCTGAGACTATTCCTGTAACATGTATTGCCTGTATATTATTAAGTAAAAATAAAACATAACACTAGTGGCCGAATACTTTTATGAGTCACTGTAGGTAGATGAGACTGATGTGGACTGTTCGGAGGAGGACACTGCAGCAAAGACCTCGGGTGGTTTTTCCCTCACTTATTGCCTGGTTTCTTACGAGGGTGACTAGACTAACCGCTGGCTATGCCAAGCAGTATTGTTGTTCAGATAGAATTGAATGAAACAGGAACACAAGAGCTTAGAATTAAAACGAAAATAAAATTCCGAAATCAAGGGTTGAGGGCGATTGTTCATCATTAATGAATGGGACAAATGCTAAATGAATTGAGTAAATGTCATAGAATAGATGATGTGAAAATGAGTTTCAGACTAATGAAGGTGCCAACACCCGCTGTTCTGCTTCAGATACGTGGACTGGGTGAACCTGATGTCTTACGACTACGCTACAGCGTCGACCGACAGGCTAACGGCCAATATGGCTCCCCTGTGGCCACGGCTCAACGTCACCAGCTACCTGAACGTGGTAAGCGCAACGCTACAGCTCAGCCCGCAAAGTTCAGTCCATTGGTTCTCAAGTCCTCCCACCTTCACCCCAGACTGGTAACACGCTTTGCTGGGTTTCGGGAACACGCTTTATATACTTCATACACCAATAGCAAACTTTGTGGCATATTTCACTGGCATGTCTATCGTCTTACATTCAGACTGCAAGCTCCCGACTAATTACTTCCAGATATTCATTGCTTAGTTAGATAAGGAAATTTGCACCTAAGTGCTCTCCCGATATCATTCAGGAAATCAGTCATTATTCAAAAACAGTCAGTTCCAGACCGCTACTTTGGTCAGTAACGCCAGGACACTCCGAATTGTAAACTGTACACTTCTATTGTGAGTTTGAATTCTCTAACTTTATCTTCGTGGTCTTTTAGCAAGATACACATAGAGCGAAGCAACATATTAAAAGGTCCAGTCATATTTACGTGACCGCCACCTACGTTTAATGGAATGGAAATGAGCGTTTGGCGTCATTGGCCGGGAGGCCCCTTGCGGGGCAGGTCCGGCCGCCTTGGTGCAGGTCTTACTACATTCAACGCTGCTACCGCCTGGACGGGTTTATATCGATAATTAGTCGGTACTGGCTGATCACTGTATTTTCGTAATATACTAGGAGAACTTCCGATACATCTACATTCGTCACAACACAACCAAAGACGGTGCGGAACAAGACAGTAATAAAACATAGCTAAACATGGTTGGTTCAACAAGACAGAGATGAAATATTGATACGTCGAAAGTTAAATCTTTGCCGCTGAAATAAATTTATGTATCATAGCAAGTAATGATAAAGAGTACAAAAAACATGTGAGATGCTTATCATAATATGCAAGTACAATTACAGATCTCTGATGGCGGGCAAATAATTCAAAATTTGTACAAAAATAAAATTGTATCATTTCTCAAAATATGCAAGATTTCAACCACAATACATGTGGCAATTCAGTCGTAATTTAATTCTGGTATAATGGGTTTTTTTTTTTTTTTTAGTACACATGGCTCGTGTATTGGCGCCACTGGTAAAACTTTTAGGTTAAGCAGCACATGCCAAGGCTAAATTCCGATTGTTGTATCACACTTTACAAGCACAACGGATCTTCTAATTAAATATTTCCACACCTAAATTTTCTTTCTAATTTATTAAAATCCACGTAGCTCAGTTATTGTCACTACAGAAATAAATTCTAGGTTAGTAGATGACCACAGTTCGATTTTGTTCCATGCATTAAATTCATTTGTTGTTGTTGTGGTCTTCAGTCCTGAGACTGGTTTGATGCAGCTCTCCATGCTACTCTATCCTGTGCAAGCTTCTACGTCTCCCAGTGCCTACTGCAACGTACATCCTTCTGAATCTGCTTAGTGTATTCATCTCTTGGTCTCCCTCTACGATTTTTACCCTCCACGCTGCCCTCCAGTACTAAATTGGTGATCCCTTCATGCCTCAGGAACATGTCCTACCAACCGATCCCTTCTTCTGGTCAAGTTGTGCCACAAACTTTTCTTCTCCCCAATCCTATTCAATACTTCCTCATTAGTTATGTGATCTACCCATCTAATCTTCAGCATTCTTCTGTAGCACCACATTTCGAAAGCTTCTATTCTCTTCTTGTCCAAACTATTTATCGTCCATGTTTCGCTTCCATACATGGCTACACTCCATACAAATACTTTCAGAAATGACTTCCTGACACTTAAATCTATACTCGATGTTAACCAATTTCTCTTCTTCAGAAACGCTTTCCTTGACATTGCCAGTCTACATTTTATATCCACTCTACTTCGACCATCATCAGTTATTTTGCTCCCCAAATAGCAAAACTCCTTTACTACTTTAAGTGTCTCATTTCCTAATCTAATTCCCTCAGCATCACCCGACTTAATTCGACTACATTCCATTATCCTCGTTTTGCTTTTGTTGATGTTCATCTTATATCCTCCTTTCAAGACACTGTCCATTCCATTCAACTGCTCTTCCAAGTCCTTTGCTGTCTCTGACAGAATTACAATGTCATCGGCAAACCTCAAAGTTTTTATTTCTTCTCCATGGATTTTAATACCTACTCTGAATTTTTCTTTCCTTTCCTTTACTGCTTGCTCAATATACACATTGAATAACATCGGGGAGAGGCTACAACCCTGTCTTACTCCCTTCCCAACCACTGCTTCCCTTTCATGTCCCTCGACTCTTATAACTGCCATCTGGTTTCTGTACAAATTGTAAATAGCCTTTCGCTCCCTGTATTTTACCCCTGCCACCTTTAGAATTTGAAAGAGAGTATTCCAGTCAACATTGTCAAAAGCTTTCTCTAAGTCTACAAATGCTAGAAACGTAGGTTTGCCTTTCCTTAATCTTTCTTCTAAGATAAGTCGTAAGGTCAGTATTGCCTCACGTGTTCCAGTGTTTCTACGGAATCCAAACTGATCTTCCCCGATGTTGGCTTCTACTAGTTTTTCCATTCGTCTGTAAAGAATTCGTGTTAGTATTTTGCAGCTGTGACTTATTAAACTGATAGTTCGGTAATTTTCACATCTGTCAACACCTGCTTTCTTTGGGATTGGAATTATTATACTCTTCTTGAAGTCTGAGGGTATTTCACCTGTTTCATACATCTTGCTCACCAGATGGTAGAGTTTTGTCAGGACTGGCTCTCCCAAGGTTATCAGTAGTTCTAGTGGAATGTTGTCTACTCCGGGGGCCTTGTTTCGACTCAGGTCTTTTAGTGGTATGTCAAACTCTTCACGCAGTATCGTATCTCCCATTTCATCTTCATCTACATCCTCTTCCATTTCCAGAATATTGTCCTCAAGTACATCGCCCTTGTATAGACCCTCTATATACTCCTTCCACCTTTCAGCTTTCTCTTCTTTGCTTAGAACTGGGTTTCCATCTGAGCTCTTGATATTCATACAAGTCGTTCTCTTATCTCCAAAGGTCTCTTTAATTTTCCTGTAGGCAGTATCTATCTTACCCCTAGTGAGATAAGCCTCTACATTCTTACATTTGTCCTCTAGCCAACCCTGCTTAGCCATTTTGCACTTCCTGTCGATCTCATTTTTGAGACGTTTGTATTCCTTTTTGCCTGCTTCATTTACTGCATTTTTATATTTTCTCCTTTCATCAATTAAATTCAATATTTCTTCTGTTACCCAAGGATTTCTACTAGCCCTCGTCTTTTTACCTACTTGATCCTCTGCTGCCTTCACTACTTCATCCCTCAAAGCTACCCATTCTTCTTCTACTGTATTTCTTTCCCCCATTCCTGTCAATTGTTCCCTTATGCTCTCCCTGAAACTCTCTACAACCTCTGGTTTAGTCAGTTTATCCAGGTCCCATCTCCTTAAATTCCCAACTTTTTGCAGTTTCTTCAGTTTTAATCTACAGGTCATAACCAACAGATTGTGGTCAGAGTCCACATCTGCCCCTGGAATTGTCTTACAATTTAAAACCTGGTTCCTAAATCTCTGTCTTACCATTATATAATCTATGTGATACCTTCTAGTATCTCCAGGGTTCTTCCATGTATACAACCTTCTTTCATGATTCTTAAACTAAGTATTAGCTATGATTATGTTGTGCTCTGTGCAAAATTCTACCAGGCGGCTTCCTCTTTCATTTCTTAGCCCCAATCCATATTCACCTACTACGTTTCCTTCTCTCCCTTTTCCTACACTCGAATTCCAGTCACCCATGACTATTAAATTTTCGTCACCCTTCACTATCTGAATAATTTCTTTTATCTCATCATACATTTCTTCAATTTCTTCGTCATCTGCAGAGTTAGTTGGCATATAAACTTGTACTACTGTAGTAGGTGTGGGCTTCGTATCTATCTAGGCCACAATAATGCGTTCACTATGCTGTTTGCAGTAGCCTACCCGCATTCCTATTTTCCTATTCATTATTAAGCCTACTCCTGCTTTACCCCTATTTGATTTTGTGTTTATAACCCTGTAGTCAGCTGACCAGAAGTCTTGTTCCTCCTGCCACCGAACTTCACTAATTCCCACTATATCTAACTTTAACCTATCCATTTCCCTTTTTAAATTTTCTAACCTACCTGCCCGATTAAGGGATCTGACATTCCACGCTCCGATCCGTAGAACGCCAGTTTCCTTTCTCCTGATAACGACATCCTCTTGAGTAGTCCCCGCCCGGAGATCCGAATGGGGGACTATTTTACCTCCGGAATATTTTACCCAAGAGGACGTCATCATCATTTAATCATACAGTAAAGCTCATTTAAATACGCAAAATAAGTTTTTCTGTAACAATGCAAAATACACCTGGGCATTACTGCTGATCTAACTTACAGCTTAAAGTGCACTTGTCAAAAAGAATTAACAAAGTAAACACCTTTATTCAAACATGTAAATACACCAATAACTCTTTGAATACCAAGGTCAGTCGAACATTATAGTGACCCGTTACCAGGGTATCAGTTTCATCAAGCAGTTTCAGACGTTGTCATCTTCTGTTATTACACAGTGGAAGCTTGGTGAAAACTGTATTCCTTCCAATCTCTCGGTAATTTATTACAAAAATGTTGCCTAATTAAAGTAAGCATTACACAGAGAGAAGAAATTTACTGTGCTGTATAAATCAGAGATATGAAGTCATCTGCTGCGTATGTCAGCTACTGCTGGGGTGTCAGCTACTGAAGAAACCTGTATTCCTTTCTGTCCCACTGCAGTACATTATGATGTTACGTCATTAAATCAAGCAGTACAGTGCCAGACAGGAAATTACTGAGCTGTATGAATCGGAGTGATGAAATTTAATGATGATGATGAGGAGGAGGAGGAGCAGGACGCAGATGTGGCAACACTGTGCGTAATTTTTTTTATGCTGTTTTCATACATGTGAGACGAAATTTGATGATAAGGCAAACAGTTTTTCAGAGATAGGGCACTATACAATGTGTGTGCGTGTGTGTGTGTGTGTGTGTACCTGTATGTGTGTTTGTTTCTGTGTGCGTGTAAAATTTATAAGAATGTGCCCTGGAAAAAGTAGCATCTTGCTCCACAACTGTATCAACTTGCTCTGAAACTGTATCATCTTGTTGCTGAAAGTGTATCAGCTTGCCCCAGAATTGTATCTACTTGCCCTAAAAATGTATCAGCTTTCCCTGAAACTGCATCAGTTTGCCCTCAAACTATATCAGTTTGCCCCAAAACTGAATTAACTTGTCCCAAAACTGTACCAACTTGCCCCGTAACTGTAACAACCAACTTAAATCTGAAGTCCCTATGTGCTCAAAATACTTGTAATCAGATACTTTGACGTTGTTTCCCTTTGTTGAAGCCATTATCTTACATTTATAGACATTGAAAGAGAGCTGACCAACAATTGAGCCATTCCTGTAATTTCTCCCGACCGTGCAGCAGCGATACTCTCCAATATACCGGGTGATCAAAAAGTCAGTATAAATTTGAAAACTTAATAAACCATGGAATAATGTAGATAGAGAGGTAAAAATTGACACACATGCTTGGAATGACATGTGGTTTTATTAGAACAAAAAAAAACAAAGTTCACAAAACGTCAGTGTCTGCGCACGACAATCGTGTATAAAAGGAACTGTAATGAGAGAGAGAATCAGATGCACCAGCAGTCGCAGCATATTGACGTTACCTGAAAAGGCGCTTTTGGTGAAGCTGTATTATCAGAATGGGGAATGTGCTAGTTCAGCGTTACGATCCTATTGCCATAGGAAGGGAATTCGAACGGGTAAAGGTCCGTTGACAAATGCAGCTGTGGCGAGAATGATTTCGAAGTTCGAAGCCACGGGTTGTTTAGACGATAGACCCCGTAGTGGCCGACCGAGCACAAGGCGTAATGCTGCTGAGACAGTTCAGGAAGAAATGGAGACTGTAGAGGATTCGTCTATGCGTGGGGAAGTCAGCGCTCGTTCAGTCGCACGTCGCACCGGCATTCCATACACTACTGTTTGGTTGGCACTTACGCGTACCTTCCGATGCTATCCGTACAAAATCCATCAGCATCATGAACTGATACCTGGCGATTTAGTGAAACGGAGGGCATTTGCGGTGTGGGCGTTTCAAAAGATGGCGGAAGATGACGACTGGTTGAGTAACGTGTTGTGGACCGACGAAGCTCATTTCACGCTCCGAGGGTCTGTCAACGCCCACAACTGCAGAATTCGGGCTACCGAAAATCCTAGAACTGTCGTGGAAACTCCACTGCACGACGAGAAAGTCACGGTATGGGTTGGATTTACCACATCTACCGTTATCGGGCACTTTTTCTTCGAGGAAATGCGTGATTGTGGTTTTCCTCCCGTAAAGAACATCATCTTTGCTTTGTCTTACTTTGTTATGCTAATTATTGCTATTCTGATCATTTTATTAACTTTTGTATTTTTTTGGTTCTACTAAAACCCCCTGTCATTCCAAGCATGATTGTCAATTTGTACCTCTCTATCTACATTATTCCGTGATTTATTCAGTTTTCAATGTTATACTGACTTTTTAATCACCCTGTATAACTACATCTACATCTACATTGATACTCCGCAAGCCACCCAACGGTGTGTGGCGGAGGGCACTTTACGTGCCACTGTCATTACCTCCCTTTCCTGTTCCAGTCGCGTATGGTTCGCGGGAAGAACGACTGTCTGAAAGCCTCCGTGCGCGCTCTAATCTCTCTAATTTTACATTCGTGATCTCCTCGGGAGGTATAAGTAGGGGGAAGCAATATATTCGATACCTCATCCAGAAACGCACCCTCTCGAAACCTGGCGAGCAAGCTACACCGCGATGCAGAGCGCCTCTCTTGCAGAGTCTGCCACTTGAGTTTATTAAACATCTCCGTAACGCTATCACGGTTACCAAATAACCCTGTGACGAAACGCGCCGCTCTTCTTTGGATCTTCTCTATCTCCTCCGTCAGACCGATCTGGTAGGGATCCCACACTGATGAGCAATACTCAAGTGTAGGTCGAACGAGTGTTTTGTAAGCCACCTCCTTTGTTGATGGACTACATTTTCTAAGCACTCTCCCAATGAATCTCAACCTGGTACCCGCCTTACCAACAATTAATTTTATATGATCATTCCACTTCAAATCGTTCCGCACGCATACTCCCAGATATTTTACAGAAGTAACTGCTACCAGTGTTTGTTCCGCTATCATATAATCATACAATAAAGGATGCTTCTTTCTATGTATTCGCAATACATTACATTTGTCTATGTTAAGGGTCAGTTGCCACTCCCTGCACCAAGTGCCTATCCGCTGCAGATCTTCCTGCATTTCGCTACAGTTTTCTAATGCTGCAACTTCTCTGTATACTACAGCATCATCCGCGAAAAGCCGCATGGAACTTCCGACACTATCTACTAGGTCATTTATATATATTGTGAAAAGCAATGGTCCCATAACACTCCCCTGTGCCACGCCAGAGGTTACTTTAACGTCTGTAGACGTCTCTCCACTGATAACAACATGCTGTGTTCTGTTTGCTAAAAACTCTTCAATCCAGCCACACAGCTGGTCTGATATTCCGTAGGCTCTTACTTTGTTTATCAGGCGACAGTGCGGAACTGTATCGAACGCCTTCCGGAAGTCAAGAAAAATAGCATCTACCTGGGAGCCTGTATCTAATATTTTCTGGGTCTCATGAACAAATAAAGCGAGTTGGGTCTCACACGATCGCTGTTTCCGGAATCCATGTTGATTCCTACATAGTAGATTCTGGGTTTCCAGAAATGACATGATACTCGAGCAAAAAACATGTTCTAAAATTCTACAAGAGATCGACGTCAGAGATATAGGTCTATAGTTTTGCGCATCTGCTCGACGACCCTTCTTGAAGACTGGGACTACCTCCGCAAACAATCTCCGAGTGGTGCTGGTCCCATTTGATAAGTCATTTACGTCTACATGGAGAATACTAGAGGTCCTAAAAGGCTTTCTTGGTGCATTCGTGCATTCCTGTGTCTACAGGACGCAACAGTGCAGGAGTGGATCTCTGCGGGCGCTCCGGCGGCGAAGCTGCGCGTGGGCGCCCCGTTCTACGGGCGCACCTACACCCTGACCAACCCCGACTCGCACGGCCTGGATGCGCCGGTAGTCGGTGCGGGCGTCGCCGGCGCCTACACCCAGGAGGCGGGACTGCTCGCTTACTTCGAGGTACGTAGCCAGCAAGGCAGTTCAGTCTGCCTGGCGCAGCGAGCGACGCAGTTCCCACCAAATGGTCTTTAACTGATCAGTATATTGCAATTATTTTACTCTAGTCTCAGTCATTATACGAGTAGTAGTCGAAGGATACAAGCCATTCTGTCTTGGAAATGCACTGGCGGGATTGAAATGGCCTCGAAATTATTTGGAGATATTATTAGTGAACGAAATTATTTATGCTATTTTGTCCAAAACTGTCATTCTGAGATCACTGTAGTAGGCTAAAGACTGCTCAGATTTCGTCACTACTACGCCGTCTGTAACAGTATCAACACTAGCAAGCACAATGAATTACAACAATTACAAAAGTCAGCGACTTACAACAATACACTGACGGGTAAAAACATCGCAACAGGAAAAAATAACTAATGTAGAGTAATGAAACTCCGGATATACATTTGCCTATGTAACATATTTAAGGGCTGACATTGCAGAATCATAGGTTAATGTGACCTCGGGATAAGCCATTGCAAATGTGAAATGCTGGTACATTACTAACCGGTGCCACAGATAGAATGTCGAATGCAAGCATGGAAACTTGTGTGCACTGTGTTGTACAGGTACCGGATGTCAGTTTGTGGGTGGAGTTCTACGCCTGTCGGTCAATACAGCGACGGTTACTGCTATTTGTGGTTGACACCGGAACTGCCGTCTGATTATGTCCCATAAGTGCTCTATTGCAGACAGATCTGGTGATTGAGCAGCTCAAAGCAACATGTCGACACTCTTCAGAGCATGTTGGGTTACAACAGCAGTATGTCGGCGAGCGTTGTCATATTGGAAAACACCCGCTGGAATGAAATTTCCTGGCAGATTAAAACGTGTGCCGGACCGAGACTCGAACTCGGGACCTTTGCCTTTCGCGGGCAAGTGCTCTACCAACTGACCTACCCAAGCACGACTCACGCCCCCTCCTCACAGAATTTGGAAACATCCCCCAGGCTGTGGCTAAGCCATGTCTCCGCAATATTCTTTCTTTCAGGAGTGCAAGTCCTAAAAGGTTCGGAGAGCTTCTGTAAAGTTTGGAAAGTAGGAGACGAGGTACTGGCTGAAGTAAAAGCTGTGAGGAGGGGGCGTGAGTCGTCCTTGGGTAGCTCAGTTGGTAGAGCACTTGCCCGCGAAAGGCAAAGGTCCCGAGTTCGAGTCTCGGTCCGGCACACAGTTTTAATCTGCCAGGAAGTTTCCTATCAGCGCACACTCCGCTGCAGAGTGAAAATCTCGTTCTGGAAACCCGCTGGAATGCTGTTCATGAATAGTGGCAAACAGGTCGAATCTCCAAACTGACGTACAAATTTGCTGTCAGATTGCTAGGCATAATCACGAGAGTATTCCTGCCGTTATACGAAATCACACAAAAGACCATGACTCCAGGTGTATGTCTAGTGCGTAAACAGGTTGCAGACCCCCAACTGGCCTCCTTCTAACCAACATGCGGTCTTCACGGCACGAAGGCAGAACCAGCTTTCATCAGTAAACACAACAGACTTCCACCCTGCCCTCGATTGAGCTCTCTCGACAACACTGAAGTCGCAGATGGTGGTGCTTTGGGCTCAGTGGAATGTCCGCTACAGGGCGTCTGGTTCGGAGCTGTCATAGAAGCAACCGATGTGTAACAGTTCGTTGTATCGCTGGGATGCTAGCTACGGTTCAAATTGCTGCTGCAGATGCGCTATGATGCGCCAGAGCCATACGCCGAACACGTCGGTCTTCCCTCTCGGTAGTGTTACGTGGCCGTCTTCTTGCGACTGCACATTATCGTTACCACCGCTGCAAGCAATCATCTACAGTGGCTACGTTCCTGCAAAATCTTTCTGCAATATCGCAGGAGGAACATCCAGCTCCTCGTGGCTCTATTACACGACCTCCTTCAGACTCAGTGAGGTTAATTACGTCTTTCTCGCCTTAAAGGCATTCTTTACTAACGTCAGCTCACCACGTCCAATCTGAAAGGTAACTAATGTTCACGACAGTTACAGCGCGTATTTAATGCAAACGTGATTTGTATACTCATAGTGGAGCTACTAGCACCACTGTTATGTGACGGGCACGAAATTGGAAGAGGCATCATCTTTCAGATGTAGAGCCACGCCTACCACCTTTCGTTTATGTTGCGCAATTCGTTCTTGGTATAGCGATTTTTTTCCGCCAGTGTATTTAGAACAATGCTGTAGTCACAGGCCGGCCGGAGTGGCCGAGCGGTTCTAGGCGCTTCAGTCTGGAACCGCGCGACCGCTATGGTCGCAGGTTCGAATCCTGCCTCGGGCATGGATGTGTGTGATGTCCTTAGGTTAGTTAGGTTTAAGTAGTTCTAAGTTCTAGGGGACTGATGACCCCAGCAGTTAAGTCCCATAGTGCCCAGAGCCATTTGAACCATTTTGTAGTCACAGGAAAAACCGGTTCAAACAATAACAAAAAAATATCACAAAATGCGTGGGAAGAACTTAACTTATTACAATCACTGACTGCAAGACATACCAAGTTCTGACATTAAATACTGTAAGTGAATATGGGCTACGTTATTAAAACTGATATGATATGATATGAAGTAACACTTTAGACAAACCAACACAGTGATAGCGCAAACGCCAAGAGACGATGTCGGTTTGAAAGCTAGAACTTGCAAAATTTATACGAAATCGAATTTCGACAAACGAACTCGTATCAACTCAAGTGCAAAATGAGAGCTGTGAAGTGAATGGCTTAACTAAATCTCACTGATGAAGTTTCCAATCCTTTGGCCATATTTACATTGAGGCTGCGACCGGTTCAGTGGGGAAGCGTATGAATATCTGGGGGAAAAATTTCGAATCAGCCCCGCAAACAGGGCGCGAGTCCTCTTACATCACGTCATGGGACTCACAACAGAAGCCGGCCGGGGTGGCCGTGCGGTTCAAGGCGCTTCAGTCTGGAACCGCGTGACCGCTACGGTCGCGGGTTCGAATCCTACCTCGGGCATGGATGTGTGTGATGTCTTTATCATAGTTAGGTTTAAGTAGTTCTAAATTCTAGGGAACTGATGACCTCAGATGTTAAGTCCCATAGTGCTCAGAGCCATTTGAACCATTTTTGAACTACAACAGGACAAAGAAATTCCACCGAAGTGTTTGGGTTACCAATGCTCCATTTTTGTCCGACCTAGGATGTATCTGAGCTTCGCAGAGTGACGGAGCCGCAGGCAGATATACGTGTATACAGGCGCCCCAGGAGTGGCCAGTATTCAGGGATATGAGAGCAACGATCATTTGAAGCAAAGAATTTCATATGGACATATTTCTAACACATTCACATCTCAGCTTTATCATACATGTCTCTTTACAGCTGTTATACAGTTCACAATAAATGTCAACTCCAATGCAGTTGTGCACTCTCGGGAGAACATGTCTGAGTGGCTCTGCACGTTCCCTAATTAGAGCAGCAGCGTTCATGATGCGACCAAGCAGTTCATCTCGCGTATTAACCTTCGTTTGTAAACCTCGGATTTCATTCAACTCCATAAACAAAGATCTAATGGCATAAGGTACACATATAATCAAAAGACTAATTCCACTACTAATATATTATGTATTTGAATTGTAACTTTTTCTTACTAGTTAAAGACATTTTCATAGCGGTTTGAAGAAGCTACTGTACATTATCAAAATCTAGTCAGACTTTTGTTCAGAAATTCACTGTAAATTTCCTTTTTTATCTTTATTAATCTTTTTCTGAGAAGTGGGAGGCGGTGATGTAAGTTTTCTTGCTTGTTTTTGGTGATGCGAGCCCTCTTTTATTCGATGTGTCATATTTCATATTTATATACTGGATATTTTTCAAGCAGAAGTCTTCAGTAGTCGATATGTTACACTACAGAGATCGTGAGTACAAGGAATGTGATCTTTGGTTGTCGGTAGCGTTGTCGCTGCCGATGTAGCATTCAGTGAGAAGTGAGAGAAGAGACTGTTGGCCACACTGCTGAGTGGTCTGGAAATAACTAAAGTGCGCGTCATATATCTTGGCGGCCGAGTTTAGGTTCTTTCTGCGCATCTGACGTCACAAAACACAGTCAGCCAATGAACAGAGAACGACGTTGCCAGATCTCGACAGCAGTGCAGAGCACGGACGAGTGTCTTCAGTTTTAGAAACGTTCAGTCATAAATAAAGTAATAGAACAAAAGCAATGTCTTGATAGCAGACTTTCTTTTACAGAAAGATTGGAAAAAGCATTCTTTATACCAATTGCTTCATATTCTATTAATTAATTAAACCAAACAAGCAATAAGACTCCTAATTCAGGCGATAGCAAGGAAAGGTGTTTGTTTCAATCTCACGAACTGCTTTTTCGCAATAAAGAACAGCGGTAATTGTTTATTTCCTATTGTACTTCGACGAAGCTTGAGTAATTCATAGTCATACCAACAGTGTTTATACGTAGTTGCGTGAGATGTTAGAGTCGTTATGGGGTCACACTGTTTGATAAGCTGAGGTAGCGGAACGGTTAAGGTGTTGGGCTGCCAAATGAAAGGTTAAGAGTTCAAACCCTGTGTGGTGCTTAATATTTTCTTTATTTAAAAACAATATTGGCGTGCCTTACTTCACGAATTTTATTCGTTTGAGTGAAATTTCTAGTGCTTTGCCTCTTCATTAACTTTTTCGCTGCTGCAGACACGTGCTCCCCGCATTCCGCGCTGTGCGCAATTTTGTCATCACTGCACTTCTCGCCTGTGCAGACACATGGTGTTCCCACTGCTTTGACACACTTATCATTCGATTTCACAAAAGCTATTTGGCCAAAAAATTTGATTTTTACACGTCTTCTTGCCTGATACCTTCCCCCCATAAATGACTTAATTTTGTTTTGATGTGCAGCATTAAATGTAGTAAACCATTGCACGAAATTTTGAAGAGTTTGCAGAGGTAAAAGTCCATAGCGTATTCTTTCCGTATGGTCGATTTTAGTTGCCACAATGTTGAGAATGAAATGTGAACAAGATACCTAAATTTCATATAATATTTACTGTATAACAATATCTCATTTAATTTAAGTACCACATAGGTGTCGTATGTAATATTGAGAAATATTCCGTCTTTCGCGACTGTAATAAAAGTTTTATATACACACGGCGCGTTTGGCTTTATTTTAAAGCACTTCCATCGGTGAAAGGTAAGGCACATACACAATGGTATTCATGTTCTATTTCTTGTTTTTGTTCCACAGTCGCAGTTTTACCAATGGTATTGAAATATATCCCTCTTCTGCAACTGTAATAAGCGACTTATTTAGACCAGACGCGTTTCTCTCTTTTGAAGCATCATAAGAGGACTGTATTTTGTGTCCTCCATTGCCAAGTCACCTTTCGTAGTTTTGTGCTGCGGTAGCACAATATTCAACGTTTGTGTTGGCTCATCAGTGTTTTAGCAAATAAATGCTGTTTGTGTGTGCCACACACAAAATTATATTTGACATAGCTCTGAGCACTTCACTGACAGACGGTATATTCAAGTCCTAATGTTTTTGTAAGTCCACAGTTTTGTTTAATGTATTTTATCTACTTCCTTTTGATTGATTGAAGTGCTTTAAAATAAAGCCAAACGTGCCCAGTGTAAGTAAAACTTTTGTTACAGTCGCGAAAGGTGGAATATTTCTCAATATTACATACGACACTTATGTGGTACTTAAATTAAATGAAATATATAGGTATCTTGTCCACATTTCATTCTCAACATTGTGGCAACTAAAATCGACCATACGGAAAGTATACTCTATGGACTTTTACCTCTGCAAACTCTTCAAAATTTCGTGCAAAGGTTTACTATATTTAATGCTGCATAATAACTGCGTTGAACATCGAAACAAAATTAAGTCATTTATGGGGGGGGGAAGGTATCACACAAGAAGATAGGTAAAAATCTAATTTTTGAGCCATATAGTTTTTGTGGAATCGAATGATAAAGAGTGTCAAAGCAGTCGGAACACAATGTGTCTGCACAGGCGAGCAGTGCAGTGACAAAATCGCCCACAGCGCGGAATGCAAGGAGCACGTCTTTGTAGCAGCGAAAGGGTTAATGCGGCCATGGTGGCTTTACTTCATGAACTGCGCGCTCCCCCCCCCCCCCCCTACACGTAAGCTTGCGAACTATGTTATACTATGGCGCTGCTTCTATTGGCGCGTGCGTCGTGTGCAACTGGCAACGCAGCAATCTCCAGCGTCTGGGCGGGCATGCGCGAGCCGCCAAGACAAAAGAATTGAACTATAGCAGAACATAGAGAGGCAAACACTGCGGATGGTGCGTTTTGGAAATATGATTTTGTAAAGACTGATTTGAAAAGTGTGAACATACACAGGTAACGTCGTCGCTGCATTGCTTGCAAGAGCGTAATTTGTCACGTGTTTAAGAAAGGCAAATTTTTCTTATGAGTCTTCTTTACTGAGTTGGGTCAGTTTGCCGTCCTTGGAATAGGGAATATCTCCATATGAATTTTTGAATTTTTTGCTTCAAATGAGCGTTCCTGTTATGTTCCTGAATATTGAACCTTCTTCCTGGAACACTGTGTATGTCAAGCGATAGTCGACTGCAACATGGCAGACAGAAAAACTATACTTTTAAAACCGCTAATCATGTGTTGTAAGGCAATCGTTCGTAAACATCGTAAGTTCTCTGATGGCAAAACGTTGCGGAAGATTCAACCATCTTTTCAATTTCGAAGCACTTTTCGTAATGTTGCACTGGCTACTTCTAAGGCTCTACATGGAAGTTCTCCTCCTGGATAGATCGGGATGTCGTGGGCACGCCCAACAGCAACATTTTAGCACCCATTGGAATAGACTTGCATTCTCAAGAAATATAATTTTTTATTCCTCTCCTGCTCATCTTCACACCTGGCAGTTAACGAAAGGAATCGTTAGTTTTGCATCTGCGATGTATAGGTTAGAAAGAAATAAGAAGTTGAGTTTTATCTTCAGTAACACTGGTTACTTTGAGTTTCCACTCGAAGATGGTTTTGACCTACTGGGGTTGGACGTCAGCTTTCACCCGCGACATAATGATGTCGCTCGTTAGGCCCCATGTGCGTAAAAAGTGATATAACAGAATACTGACAATTTTTTCTACATTAGTTTTTAGTGCAAAGCTAGAAACAGTAGACATGTAATAACGTTTTACAATGTTTTATAAATATACTATTTCTGCATGTTTTAGAATCAAAGAAGCCACTGATAAGGCGTTATTTGTCGGTGAAACTAGTTTCGAAATAAATAAATGAATAACGAAATTATTTGACCCTCAAACCCATGTTACCAGAAGTACAGGCATAGAAAGAAGTCTAGAGAAAACTGAGAAAAATATTTCTCAGAATGTACGTCTTGATGATTTGATAATACCCTTATTTACTATACGTCACAGCATTGTTTTACAATTGTTGCCGCTGTTTCCGGGATATTTTTGTTTTTTTTTCGGCTTACATCATGTCATCTGCAGCTGTATGAGCGGCTGTTAGCAAAAAAGAAAAAATACAAAAACGTGAACTTAAGTATGTCAACGTTAAACAATTGGAATTGTGATAGTGCTATGGATACAGTTTTGGTGTGTACTAGATTGTTACGTAGTTCGTCATATGCTCATGTTCGTTGGACGGCTTGCAGCTTGTTTTAGGCACAGAAAAAAAAACTTTCGCACCTTGTTATGTTTTTTTGTGTCTCAAAGTAGTCCAACGGACGTGAGCACATGACAAACTACGTAACAACCTAGCACACACCAAAACTGTATCCACAACACTACCACAATCCCAGTTGTGTAACGTTTATACACATAACTTCATGCGTTTGTTTTTGTTTACTAACAGCCATTCATACAGTTGCAGACGACATGATTTATACCGACAAAAACGGCAACAAGAAAAAGCAGAAAACATGCCGGAAACAGTGGCAACAATCGTAAAACTAAGCTGTGGCATATATTAAATAAGGTATTATGAAATTATTCACAGAAAACAATATTTGAAACGAAACAGTAGACATGTAATAATGGTTTAAAATGTTTTATAAATGTACTGTTCCTGCATGTTTTAGAATCAAAGAACCCACTGACAAGGCGTTATTTGTTGCTGAAAATAGTTTGGGAATAAATAAATGAATAACGAAGTGATTTGCATCAAGGCAGACCCTCAAACCCATGCTGTTGTTTTTATATGCAAACACGGACCAATGGAAGAGTTTCAAGATAAAATTATTGACTTGAATTTACATTCGATGTTAACAAATTCCTCTTTACCAAAAACATTTTTCTCGCTATTGCTGGTCTACATTTCATATACTCTCTACTACACTTCGGAATAGCCCAGTAACTGCGAAAAATAGTACAGCCAGCAGTAATGTCAAATATAAATATTTTCTGACTCAAAGCCATTGTGTGCTGCCACATGACTAACGTCGATCACGTGTATAAATTGGTATGAGACAACACAATACACAAGCGATTTCAGAAAATAAAGCCTGCTGCACTCGTTTGCACCTTTCAGAAACTAAATTAAAATGTATTTCCCGCTATCTGCGCCGTTCCCTTGTCAGAAGCCATCAAGGACATTAATGAATGCACCTACTACTTTCGTTTCAGATATGCATGGCGACCTGGACAGAAACAGTTATTGAGGACGGCGAGGCCTATGCCTACAGCGGCAACCAGTGGGTCAGCTTCAAGAATCCCCAGACAATGCAAACCTTGGTGAGTGATGGTCAAATAATTGAAATAACGAACTTCTAATTTGGAGACACAAATAATGTAAGTAACCAAGAAATAGGGAGAAACATTTCATGTAAAAAAAAAGGTACTCCATCTGAATATGCCTCGGAAGGCCCAACGGTACCGACCGATCGCCGTGTCATCATCAGCCGCTATGTGTCACAGGATACGGACAGTGGGGAGGGGGGGGGGGGGGGGATGTGGTCCGCACAACGCTCTCCCGGCCGTTTCAGTTCTCAATGAAGTAGCCCCTCAATTGGCTCACAAGGGCTGTGTGCACTTGCCAACAGCGATCGGTAGCCCGGCGGTCAACCATTCAGTTGCTAGCCAACTCGACAGCGCTTAACTTCGGTGATCTCACGCGAACTGGTGTTACCATTGCGGTAAGGCCGCTGGCAAAATAAGTAGCCTACGCATACCACAAAAAAATTCAATGAGAGAGAGGAAACAAGTCATCAAACCACTCGTGACAGAGTGCAGAGAACATCGGATAGAGGCTTCCTACAACTTTAGAAATTTACTTCTTCTGAAAAACTGTTCCTCTATCGCAAATGACTAATATTACGAGATATTTCTGTAACAATTATTATTAATTGCGTTTTATCCGTTAAGTGCGAAATACTTCATCTGGTGCCAGCTTCCGAAATACAGACAAATTCGTAAATGCCTTTTCCAATCTCTAGCCCCTTTTCTAATCTCCAGCCGTATATTTCTTCAAAACTTAAAGCCTTTAACGCCTGGCGAGTAACGATAAGTCAAAGTTTTACTACCTGAGCGTAGTTCCCCTTTCACATATATGTTAATCAAGAAGAATACCATACAATCAGTCTGCTGATAATTTGAAGATTTCTTCAGGCACAGTTTTAAAGTATTCGGGTCGCGTGTTCCTGGATACCTCATTTGAATTTCCCATCCTCTTAACGGCTATACTTGTTTTGCCCAGCCTCAGAAATCTTATGCAAGTCTCTACATAGCTTCTCAGCTATCATTGGAACATGTATTCATGCGGCGGTTGGACAAAAATAAGGAAACGCCGCCTGGCATTCATGCTTGAACATAAATATAGGACCTAGCCAAGCCTGCACGATGCGCTGTTGTATTTGCCCACGATCGGCACCTGTGCAGTGTCCTCGATACGTTCCAAATGTCAATCTTGGTCAGAACACTGTTCTGCATAGTTGTGAGCGCATTGTGCCAGAGTTAAGTGAATTCGAAGGTGGTAAAACTGTTAATGATCGTATGGGTGGTGCTTACGTAACCAAGGGAGCTGAAGGGCTTAGTGATTAAGAGGCACCATATCGAAGATTTACACCACATATAGGGCAATCGGATAAAAATACCCGCTAAGCCACAACGCGGACGAAAGTGTGTGTTGAGTGATTGTGACGGACAGTCACTGAAGAGGATTCTGACTAAAACTAACAGGGCGACAGCTGGAAAAGTCAGCGCGAACCCGGTCAGCACCAAAACAACACGAGGGGAACTCCATAAGCAGAGAATTGCAGGGTGAGTTGGCATAATTGATGCAAATCCCCAACGTTGTAGTGAAGCCATAAAATCTGGACTATGGAGCAATGGAAGAAAGTCATTTGGTCCACTGTGTCTTGTTTCACACCGTTTCCAACTTCTAGATGTGTTTACGTGCCAAGAGTCAAATATGGCGGGAGTTGGGTGACGATTTGGGCAGCCATATCATGTTATTCCATGGGCCCCATGGTTACTCTACAAGGCAGCATTAGTGCGAAGGATTATGTAATGACCATTTTGGCTGATCAGATCCATCCCATGGTAAAATATTTTCCCCCGATAGTGATGCTGCGTTCCCTGAGGAAAGCGGCCCTATGCACACGGCTCGCATCGTCCAAGTCTGGTTTTCTGAGCACGAGGATTAACTGTCGCACCTCCCGCAGCCACCACAGTCACCATATCTCAGTATTACTGAGTCTTTGTTGTCTACCTTGAAGAGCGCGTGATGGCTATCCACCTCCACCGTCGTTACCTAAACTTGCCCCTATTTTACAAAAAGAATGGGGTGAGAGTCCCCTGGAAACCATTCATGACCCCGTATTTATCTGTTCCGAGACGACTGGAAGCTCTTTTCGAATGCCGACGGATTTCCTACATCGTATTAGCCGTGGGAATGTGCTGTGTTTCTGGCGTTTCCATATTTTGGTCCAACACCTGTATTATTTGTAGACTGTCAAAAAATTACCAGAACAAGAGCGGGACACGTATGAAAGACAACAAAATGGCAGCTACGAATATCAATTTCGTAATGTTGATGATTCGTTTCCAACTCGCCACTGATCGCGAATGTAGCATTCTCATTGGGGATCTGCAAAAATTCCCGAGTAGTGGGCAGCTTCGTAAGTAATGCTAACACAACCTGTGTGAGCGTGTGGGTGCTATTCTGTCATTCTGCGCAACGGATTAATCTGAGATGTATCCTTTACCCTGTGGCTCCTGCAAGATGCAATTTCCACCCCCACACTACTACAGAAGTCAGACAGACGCTCCTTACGTTCTAAAGAGAAATGCCTAAAAAACTTTCAGCAATAAATATCTTCTGGAGTCTTCCGCTGTAAGGAAATGGCACAAAAATTCACAAAATTTCTCACGTAACTAGTGGGATACTTGCATACTGGAGTGGTGCTAGTTACTGTAGGAAAAACATGAAACTAACGAAAATTATTATTTTTTTGCAAAAATTCTGAGAAATCACAATGGCACTTTTAGTTATGAACTGAACAAGTTATTTCCTGGTTCTTTTCGGAATGTGACGTTACCTCTTAAGGATAGGATTCGCTAATGAAATTTCTATACAAAGTTTAAGATTGTTATTGACTTGGCAGAATGGCTGAGAGCCGCGCCTACTCAACTTGAATAATTATCCGTTAGAATGTTGCTAGGTATAGTCGAGGGTGTCGCGTGTGAAATGCAGTGAAGTCTACTGTTGTGGAGGAAATATGGGGCTCGCAAGAGCTGTAGCGCACAACACCGTAAGCTGCGATGACTGCTGTCTGCGCTGCTCGCTGCTGACAAATATGCTAACTCTCATTCTATCTGGATTGACCTTCGCCAATCAAACTCTCCCTACGCCATGATGAAGTCAAGGACTCCTATTTGCCCCTAGTCTACTATTGGCATGGTACACAGGTCAGATAACCAGTCCACTGCGATGCCACTCAAAAATTCGTTCACAGGCGTTTAACTATAACTCTGTCTGTTCACACCGCCCAATAAGTGTGGCAGCCAACACAGTGATCAACGCTTAATCGCAAGGACTCAATATGGAGTCACACTCTGATTCGCTCTCAACAGAGGTACTCTCCCACTGAAGTACAGAGGAGAGACTTGTTCCTCGCTCTTTGAGTACACGTACGAGCGCAGACACTCTCGTTATGTGTTCTCGCCCCAAGGCGTCAGGAATATCGTCTGCCAATCAGCATTGCTCTTCTAAAACGGCGGGAGAATGACGTTTCGTTTAAGGCGACCAATCCGGAAATCTGTAGCATCGGCGTCTGGCGTTTGCTGTCTCTCTGTGAAAACCTCTGAAACTGCATGCTATGTTTGTAAAGAATGTGTAGGCTGGGCGCTCCCACACAATGTAGTGGAACTTGCTTTCAAGCCGAACACGGGGTCATTCTGCCTTTTACTCGGGCAAACGCTTTCTGCTCTACAGGCGGTCGCCGGCCGACATAGATATGTTAACTCGTCCTCTGAAGGGGCCGGCCCCCCCAGCGTGCGGTTTGCCTCTCCCAAACTAAAAGCACCTGTGACCGTCGTGTCTTGAATGTGTGTGTGTACGCCAGCCTTGAGTATTTCAGTCTCAGTGCGCGCTTGCGATTTACTAGTTATTTGCATATCATTTACATGAATTCATACAACATTGACTTTATCTTATCGAGTTTGGGTTCGAATGAAGCGTCTTGATATGTGGAATATGATTGTGAGGGCGGAATATGTAAGCAGTGAAGGTCAGGAGACCACGACATCTTACACCTACTCTCCTCTTCTTAACAGCACTATGTGTCGCAGTCCAAGCACACTTCGTCTTTGCAATATGCGTAATTTATGCCATTGTCGTCAATCAAACTGTTATTCAGCGGATTAACTATCTGCAGTGCACCGCTATATTAAAAAAACAGGCAACATGACAAAAAAGTGAAGTAACCAGCAGGGGAGGAAGAAATGAAACGAAACGTCTCAGGTTGAGAGGGTAAATTATGTGACGTTATTTCAGTGATTACAAGTCCGCCACGGTAGCTGAGTGGTCAGCGTGACAGACTGTCAATCCTAAGGGCCCGGGTTCGATTCCCGGCTGGGTCGGAGATTTTCTCCGCTCAGGGACTGGGTGTTGTGTTGTCCTAATCATCATCATTTCATCCCCATCGACACGCAGGTCGCCGAAGTGGCGTCAAATCGAAAGACCTGCACCAGGCGAACGGTCTACCCGACGGGAGGCCCTAGCCACACGACATTTCCATTTCCAGTGATTACAAAATAGTCAACTTTACGAAGAACTTGGCAGTATAAGCCTATTTATCAATATGATGATGCATCCCTTCTGGCCTGGAAGCAAGCACTGACTCAGCTGTCAAGGTTGTCATAAAGCCGTTATTACCTCTACTGAGGCAAGCTGACCCGCAACTGTTGTAACTGGTATTTCACGTCCTCGATACTGACCCTCTAGATCGAGTTGATGTTTCCGAGCTGGTCCCACACCTGTACTACCGTGGACAAATCTAGAGATCTTGCTGGTCGTGAGAATACTTCAACATCATACAAACAGTTCATAGAGACTCGTGCCATACACGAACAAGCATTCTTCTGTTGAAAAACAGCACTACGGCACTGCGGCATGGCAGGCGACACATCAGGACGCAGGATGTCAGTGACGTACTGTTTTGCTGTCAAGAGTTCCCTCAGTCAGAGCCAGCCGTGACCCGAAGTCATACCCAGTAGTTCCCCATGCCATGATGCCAGAAGTAATACCACTGCACTTCTCCAAAACATTGGAAGAGTGGGACCTCTCCCCAGGTCGTTGCCATAACTGCCGTCAATGGTCATCCGAGGTAGTACAGAACCGCAACTCGTCGCTGAACATAATGTTATGCCATTCATCAGTAGTTCATTCTTACTGATCACGGACCACTCCAGATGCTGCTGTTAGTGCTGTGGTGTTAACGGTAGCCTACGCATGGGACGATATTTCCCTATTTCAACTGCTACTAATTTCGGACCAGTGGTGAGAGCTGACAGAGAATGCTGCATGGGGACCATTATTTATTGGTGGATTGCAGATGTAGACGTGAAGCGGTCATGACGCGCCCGTGCACAACACGGCGATCCTCTGTTATGGTGGCCAGACATGATTGACTGGAAACTTGACGACGAGTATGCCGCCGGCCAGAGTGACCGAGCGGTTCTGGGCGCTACAGTCTGGAACCGTGAGACCGCTACGGTCGCAGGTTCGAATCCTGCCTCGGGCATGTATGTGTGTGATATCCTTAGGTTAGTTAGGTTTAATTAGTTCTAAGTTCTAGGCGACTGATGACCTAAGAAGTTAAGTCGCGTAGTGCTCAGAGCCATTTTTGACGAGTATGCCTGCCGTCGGGTTCGCAGGCAGTTCACATTCGAATGACCCAAAAATCTGAATATTGAAGGTTCGACCTGTCGGCCAAATGGAGACCCGCAGTAAGGTCCAACTCCGTCAGGTGCTGATAACGGAGTCTCACTCAACATGTGACGCTGTTCACGCCCATTATCTACCCTACCAGGCCTGGTAATGACACTACAGAGGAACGACACTAATGCACTCTGGTGGCCGTTCTACCTGTCACAGAGAAATTCAAATCTAATCATTGACGTATCCGCCAATAGTGTGTGCCTGAACGAAGTTACATTGATGTCCAACCACGTCTTCTGGTTGTTTGACTGTTTTTCTTACACAAAGTACTCTGTGTTGGCAATGTCACATGAAAAATATGTTAGCCTATACGCCTTGTCATGTTTCCAGTGTTGTCGTCTTGCTTTAACGTTGTATTAGACTTGTTAGCGAATCTAGTTTATTTACTGTTCTTGCTGTATGTCATTTGCGCACATTCACATTGTTTTACATGACTACAAGTTAGGAACCGTCAATGATGTTAGGAGGTTATTCTCATTTGATAGCATATAAAGTCCTGAAACAAGTATGAGTGAAAGGAAAATAAATTAATTGACTAAAGCATAATGTGGAAATGTTCTCCAGTTTTTCATTGCAATAACAGAAATTAATCAGACTACAATATCCAGAGAGTAATTATCCTCAATGTGTTTCGAAAAATTTCCTTGCTGTGATCCGGAGATGCTGTGAGTGTTATCTTTCCAGTGAGCATAACCGTACCCAGAAGGTTCATGTTATTGAACATGCTCTTACTGTGTGACAGCTGACTGTTTCTGGTTATTTGTCACTGTAATGTTTCTTGCGTTCAGTAATTAGAAGGACTTTTCATTATTTTGATATGCAGCGTGGGCAATTCAACTTGATTTTCGTACTATTGATTCAAAAGTAGTTTTAGTCGTGCATTCTATTAACATACATCAAACAAACGCGTAGTGTATACAGGCTGTCCCAGTCATCTGTACCACTCCTAATAATTTTTTGCCCAGAAGCAAAACACAAATTATCAAGTAAACGCTGTTTAGCTACCACGAGGACATTAACCAGCATGATTGCCTACCTTGAAACTTTGTCTGTTGCAAAGATATGTACAGCAGTACTTCTTTAAAATAATAATAATCTTATATTTTTTATTCAGTACTCCACTTCCACTCCTCAAGATGCATTCAGAAGCATATCAACACAGGGAACCATTCACGTAAACATGACGTTAGTAAGCATATAAAACAAAAGGGCCTATGACTCTCCTACACTAGCAAATAGTCCAAATCGGCGGTGTAACGTAACTCATCCACTTGCTGGAGTTCACAGTAAACAAATGGAGACATAGAGAAAATACACAGTGGTCATTCTGTCAAGCACCGTCAGTTCACGATTCGTTTGAGTACAATATATACCAGAGAAGAGAAGGTAAAACGCATGTAAGCTAGCGGAGCAGTAACTGCAGTATTGTTTTCTTATTTACAATATAGGTACATATAGCGCAGTACCGTTGTACGAGGGGGGGGGGGGGGGCTCAACAAGTAATGCAACATATATTTTTTTCCGAAAGCGGGTTGGTTTTATGGTTTTATTCCGGGCTGCAATGCACCGTATTATTCCGCACTCTCTTGCATACAAAACCCCATGTTTAACATAGTCTCCGTTCAATGCGACGGCTTTACGCCCCCCCCCCCCCCCCACCAGACCTGTATGCCCGCATGATACCACTCTAATAGTCGACGTTAGAGTCAACGTCTTGCTGCATCAATAATCTCCCCGTAACCCACGTGCTATTTCCCCCGCAGTGCACCTTTCATTAGGCCAACAGGTAGAAGTAGGAAGGTGCGAGGTCCGGACTGTAGGGCAGATGAAGGAGAACAGTCCAGTGAAGTATTGTAAGCTCCTCTCGGGTGCGCCGACTTGTATGAGGCCTTGTGTTATCGTGGAGAAGAAGCATTTTTGTGTCGACGAACACGCTGAAGTCGTTTCTTCAAATTCCTGAGGGTAGCACAACACACTTCAGTGTTGATATTGTACCCTGAGGGAGGACATCAAACAGAATAACTCAATGAGAGTCCCAGAAGATCGTCGCCATGGCTTTACCAGCTGAGGGTGCGGCCTTGAACTTTTTCTTCGGAGGGGGAGTGGTGTAGGCGAAATGAGGAACCAATATTACATCGTTTGCGACGATGTTCGATAGATAAAAAATTGACACAATCGGCTCGTAATGTACAAACCATACCTCACAGAAGGCCGTTCGTTGTTCTTTATAGTCTCCTTTTAGGCAGCGAGGAACCCAGCCGGTACACACCTTTTTAGTACCCCATATGGCGGACGAGTCTGTCAGCACTACCAACAGAGATGCCCAATTGAGCAGCGAAGTTTTTGATTCTGATTCGTCGATCACCTCGAATGAGAGTGTCCGCACGTTCCAACATTGCACGAGTCACAGCTGTGTGCGGCGGCCGGCACGCGACAGATAAGACGAGCTTGCGCGACCTTGTTGCGATTACAACAGACGCCTCGCCCAACGACTCACCGTGCTTTTGTTCACTGCCAGAGCTCCGTAGAGGTTCTGCAAGCGGCTGTGAATATCTACGATCCTCTCTGCTTGTAATGTACCTCCGTTAGAGTTGTCATTTTGAAGCCTATGTGCAGTCCAGGCACTATCTGAAGCTTTGGGGCTGAAGCGGGAATGTTCTACTGTGTCCCACAACAAATTTTGCCTTTTTTCAACCGCAATTTGCCGAGGAAAAAAAATGTGTTGCATTACTTACTGATATCAAACGATATTGTATTTACAATAAAGGCCGCCTTTGATTAAAGATTGCATCAATATCAGTTTTCTTTTATTATAGTCGAACATAATGCTATTTATGTAGAGCAACAGTACAGATAGGAATATCCTGACAATAACCCACCTTGGCAACGTATGTTTTTTAGTCTTACTGTGACGCCTGAGCAAGTGAGAACTTTCAACTGAATGTAACGTAATGGTCAAAGAACATGCACAAGCGAAGCCAATGCAGTTACTGTTATCGCTTCTGCTCCAATGAATCCATACGTGTGCGCAAAATTGCTTGAACAGGAGATTTACATTCCTAAGTACCGCTTGTATATCGCATTCCTGCACGTAACCGATTATAACCTTATCATGTACACTTAAACCCAGAATTACATATGTGTATGTTCTCTCAGTGCATTTCCCGTGTTTTCATTTGTTTACCGTCATCTCCAGCAAGTGGACGAGTTATTTCATCCCAGGTACCTGCACTCTGTCTGAATGCGGAAGAGTCATGGCCAGTTTTCCGTTACGTTTTTAATAAATTCATGTTTACCTGAATGGTACGCTGTGATATATTTTTGCAACAGCTCTTGAGGACTAGATGTGGATTACAGAATAAAAAATACAAGGTACCTTTTGAAAAGCACGTACTGTTGTTCAGATCTTTGTAATGAACAAAGTTTCAAGAACGGAAATCATGGTGGTTTATGTTGCTCTGGAAGCTAACAACAACATCTGCTTGATACAATTTTTGTTTTGCTTCTGGTAAAAAGTTATTTTCGGAGCTCAAGATAATGGAGACACCTTGTATGTTATTATTTTTCTCTTTGTATTACAGACCAACAATGATTCCACTTTTATTTCATTTCACTTCACAGAAATAAGTCGACTCGCTTCTTTAACTCCTTTACCTTGAATATGTAATTCACAGTGTACGAGACAGACTGAAAATGGTTGCTTACAATAAGTGATATTTAAAGAAAAACCATCACTTAAGAATATATTGCACATATAACTTACCAAATGAAATTGGTTTGGAAACGACAGTGATTTGAGATTGTCACACAAGGAACATTTTACAAATTCGTACATATTATAAAGATGGTTATATGTATGTGCTAAGGTGCTTTGATTAGTCTGGTAAAAAAAAAAAGGCATGGAAAAATGTTTGTTTCGTAAACTACTCACTCTATTTCTCGACATAGTCTACTTTGAGCGAAATGCACATTCTCCAGCGATCCTCCAGCATTTTCACCCCATCAGAAAAATAGGTTCTATCAAACTGCAAATTACGCATTCATAGCAACTATCACTTCCTCATTTGATTAAAATTTCTTCCCAGCAAGCCAAAGTTTCAAATTAGGGAACAGGAAGAAGGCACTTGGGACTAAGTCTGGTGATGAATATGGTGGATGACGAACCAGTTCAAAGCACATTTCGTGCAGTTTCGCCATTGTTATCGCTGGTGTGTGGAATTATACATTATCCTGGTCTTTTTTCAGCCAACGCAGGTTTCAAACGATCCAGCAATGAAGCATAATAGGGTCCAATTATGGTTCTGACTTTTTAAAAGTAATCTATGAGGATTATTCCTTGGGAATCTCAAAAACCAGTGACCATCACCTCACCACCTGACAAAATGGTCTTTGCCGTCTTTGGTGCACTTTTAACAACCTTTGTGCATTGTTTTGACTGCCATTTTGACTGTCACGTGTAATGAGGATCCAGGTTTCATCAATAGTCGCAAATCGGAGCAAAAAATCTTGTGGACTGCGATTAAACGTCGCCACACATTGTGTTGAACTGTTTTCTAGATGCACTTTTGGTCGACTGAGAGCAATCGCGGCATCCAACTCGCTCACAGCTTCTTCACAGTCAATTCTCCATGCGGGATATTATGCAGTCACTCATCGAGACGCTTTAAGTCTCAGTAATCTCACTAATATTTATTCGGTGGCCTTGTGTTACCGTGTCATGGATTTTGTTGATGGTTTCCTTTGTGGTGACTTCAATTGGACAGCCAGAGTGCACTTTGTCTTCAGTGTTCATCCAGCCACATTTCAATTCATTAATCCAAAATTAATGGTCTTCAATGATGATGCAGTATTTAATAACAGCACGAAACTCCGTTTTCGCTGTTTTCAATCGCAGTAGTTTCACTGACCAATTCAGACGGCTGTCAACAACTGTAGGCCGTACTTTGTTGAAATTGTTTATAAGATCCTTGGAATCATCAAGCTTACCAACCATGGAGGCGCAACAAAACTATTCCATAGTTTCACAGAAACTTACCAGACTTATCAAACCATCACACGTGTGTGTGTGTGTGTGTGTGTGTGTTCGTTCCACATCTTTTCCTAAATCATTGGACTGTTTCAACCAAACTAGGTACACTTATCCTTTATTGTCAGGTAACAGGCGCTGTGGGGGTAAGAACCTATCATAGTTCATGAGACATGACGTCATAAATACTGAGATGCGTGACAAAACGCCTCATCATGCATGAAGTTTTAATGCATTCATTCTTTATTGCTAAGACCTTTCCACGTTGACACCTGCCAGTGCTGTTGGCAGTTTTTAACTGCGAAGCGCGGACGTTTGTAATCGAGAACGATAGCCTTCTATAAAACGACGAAGAGGCGTTGCTATAGAGACTTTCACAAAATCGCGTTGTAGACACCGAAGCAGCTGCGCCCAGCGTAAAGAAACCATCTGGGACCATGTCTCTTTGGACACTATACTTATACCCTCGTACATTATGCATATTTCTTTGTATAGCTGTTTCATGATTTCAGAGTTGTTTTTACGAATATATGGAAAGGAATTTTTTTTCGATGCTTCGCTACAGATGTAGTTCATTTTGTGTTTTATTTTCTAATAGAAAATTTGCAAAACGAATACTGGGCAAATACCGGGATTGTGAACTAGTACTTGATAATTTGCTGAGATAAACCAGTAAAGTAAAAAGTATAACCATGCGGTCAGAGATATCTGAGATCACATGAGAAAAAAAAGTGTTGATGTTCACCTTTCAAAATTGTAGGAGATATTGCACATGGCTGATTTTTGTCACCGTCACTCCTTCGTCACTCTTTTCCATCTCTGGATATGTACATATATGCGCGCATAGTATGACGTGACAACCGGGTGACACTTTTGTCTGCTAGCTGGGCGCGCATGGGTCACAAAATTATCGCTCTCCGTGCATTCTCTCCGTTCATTTGATTTCCGATTATGGACACAGGGATGTATGGCAACAACGTCTTCACACAATGTGACTGTGCGCAAAGACGATATCAATAATTATAATAAAAAGAGCAGCACTTCTCGGCAAAAACAAAATAAAGGATGGAAAGAAATCAGTCGAATTATATTTTCAAGTGCTTGGAACAACTTGAGTTTATTTGTGACAGACAATATCATGTTCATATTTGTGCTTGTTAATGGAGGTAGAATGCGAAACAATTCACCAAAACTTTCAAAACGCATTCGAAAATAGTGAAAAATTCTTTTGTTTTTTGTCGAAACATTGTGTAAAACTTTCCACTCATAAGCTTGTCACTATAAAGGACGTGTACCCACTATTCTTTTTTATGATATTTTCTTTTACATCTCATGAATCTCAAATAATGACCTCTCTTCAAAATCCAATCGACAAATAACAATTGGTTTTCAGAAAAAGTTCAGTGACTGTCATTTTTGAGGGTACACTCCACTTTGATGACGTGACAGTGACAGAAACTTATTTTGGTGACAAAAATCGCCCGTGGACGCTAGCCCTAATAACTACCGCAAGTCCCTTGAAACCAATATTGTCTTACATGACTGCAATGTAAGTATTATGAATGGTTAATGATGTCAAGCAACTAATCCCATTTACCATCCAAATGAAATATAATGTGTTTTCAGATTCCTAAACATGTTGTTGTTGTTGTTGTTGTTGTTGTTGTGGTCTTCAGTCCAGAGACTGGTTTGATGCAGCTCTCCATGCTACGCTATCCTGTGCAAAGATCAGCACATTCCTCAAACTGTGGAACTATCAAGAATGGCGTTCCACAAGGGTCAGTCTTGGGTTCTTTGTTGTTCTTAATATATATTAATGACTTGCCATTCTATATTCATGAAGAGGCAAAGCTAGTTCTCTTTGCTGATGATACAAGTATAGTAATCACACCTGACAAATAAGAATTAACTGATGAAATTGTCAATAATGTCTTTTAGAAAATTACTAAGTGGTTCCTCGTAAATGGACTCTCACTGAATTTTGATAAGACACGGTACATACAGTTCCGTACAGTAAATGGTATGACGCCATTAATAAATATAGACCTTAATCAGAAGCATATAGCTAAGGTAGAATATTCAAAATTTTTAGGTGTGTCCATTGATGAGAGATTAAATTGGAAGAAACACATTGATGATCTGCTGAAACGTTTGAGTTCAGCTACTTATGCAATAAGGGTCATTGCAAATTTTGGTGATGAACATCTTAGTAAATTATCTTACTACGCCTATTTTCACTCATTGCTTGCATGTGGAATCATATTTTGGGGTAATTCATCACTGAGGAATAAAGTATTTATTGCACAAAAGCGTGTAATCAGAATAATAGCTGGAGTCCACCCAAGATCATCCTGCAGACATTTTATTTAAGGATCTAGGGATATTCACAGTAGCTTCTCAGTATATATACTCTCTTATGAAATTTGTTATTAACAACCAAACCCAATTCAAAAGTAATAGCAGTGTGCATAACTACAATACTAGGAGAAAGGATGGTCTTCACTATTCAAGATTAAATCTAACTTTGGCACAGAAAGGGGTGAATTATACTGCCACTAAAGTCTTTGGTCACTTACCAAATAGTATCAAAAGTCTGACAGAAAACCAACAAGTATTTAAGAAGAAATTAAAAGAATTTCTGAATGACAACTGCTTCTACTCCATAGGGGAATTTTTAGATATAAATTAAGAAACAAAGAAAAAAAAACAAGAAATTATAAAAAAAAATTTAAAAAAGTTGTTATATTAACTTAATTATGTTGTTAAATTAACTTAATTATGTCATGCATTGGAAAATTTGACTCGTTCCACGTCATTACGAAATATTGTATTCATGATCCATGGAACTAGTATTAATCAAATCAAATCTTCATCTCCCAGTACCTACTGCAACCTACATCCTTCTGAATCTGCTTAGTGTATTCATCTCTTGGTCTCCCTCTATGATTTTTACCCTCCACATTGCCCTCCAATACTAAATTGGGGATCCCTTGAAGCCTCAGAATATGCCCTACCAACCGATCCCTTCTTCTAGACAAGTTGTGCCACAAATTTCTCTTCTCTCCAATTCTATTCATTACCTCCTCATTAGTTATGTGATCTACCCTTCTAAACATGTAACTGACACATATGTCTTATGTAAATTTGTTTTTATCTTACAGGGAGAGTATGCTGTTCAGAAAGGCCTGGACGGGGCACATATTTGGTCCATTGAATCTGACGACAACCACAACACTTGTGGAGGTGGTGCGAAGCCTCTTCTTAACAGCCTAAACAAAGGATTAGGTCTTCAGTGAGAGATTATTAGCTACATGTGATCTCTTCTCACAATGTGGGAGGATCAAGACTGAAAACATTTGTATCTATCTGAACATAAACAAACAATAGAACATTAAATATATAAAAGCACTTAAATATGAACACACCAAAGCATGAATGATTTTACAGTTTCATACATGTAGTGTAACATAATGTGACATCTGAGAGTCAAAGTCTCTTTCAGTCAGAAGCTGATGAAGTAACATGAACACTAAGGATATACTGGCATTTACTGGATTATTCTGTCAAAACTTAAATCATCAGTTTATATGTTGAACTAATCAGTTCCTGTCTACAACAGGGCTGTATTTCCAGAAAAAAGTATATTTCACATACTAGCTGTTATCACATAATCTGTTGTCTATATAATAAGTAATAATAAAGGAAAATAGGGAAATCTATACTCAGAATTGTTTTGGTTGTGTTTTTACTGTGATTTCATATACCATATATTATATCATACACCATATATCATATACTGTGATATCATATACCATAAGAAAACACTAAATCTTACTACCCTTTCATAGAGTTTGTACATATTCTGAAGATACCAGAAAAAAGTGTTGAAAATTAGGCAGTCTGATGGTGTACACAAGAGTAAACTGGAAAAACATGTGTTTTTCAAATTTAAATCTGAGATCAAAACCATAAGTTTTTCAGCTGCTGCCTTGTACACTTTTTAAAGAATTACAATGGTTTCCTGTGCAGACAACACAAAATGGTAAAAGTAATTAAACTGCTGAAGAAACCATGGTAAATAATGCGGTAATAATGATGAATCTAAAAGTAGCATCTCTTCTATTTTTGAGCATTGTAACGATCTCTTAATAGACATTGGAACATGAGAAGTTAATGCATTACTCATAACACTTTGCAACGATAATATTTTGAGATTTGGTCTTCTCACTGTCTTGATCTGAATACAGTGTGTGTGGTGATCTGCAAAAAAAAAAAAAAAAAAAAAAAAAAAAAAAAAAAAAAAAAAAAAGGCTGAACTAACTTACAACATCAGTTATTCTTGCAATTCAACTGCTTGCAGAAAACTATGTTATCATGTTTGTAACATCTACTTCAAGATATTTACAACTTCCTGCTACAATTGCAGTTTGAGTGTTACAAGGCACCGTACTGACAAATTAACTTGGAAGCAGATTACTCAATTTGGCAATTATTGGCCACCGAATATGGAAGTCATAACTCAGCATTAAAATTGCTGAAAATCAGGATCTTAAATGTTCCAAAGCAGCAGAAATACACAGAGCTGGAAAAAAATTAGTACATCTGGAAAGACGATGATGATTTTGTTCCAGTGATGGCCTATGCCACCTGCGGGATAGTAGATGTACTGATAATGGTTTCAATCTCATCCACCAATAGATAGCATAGAGGAATAGCTACCAGAGCACCATATTTGTCTACTCTGCCATAAGGAATGCTCATGCTCAGAGAGCTCAGTGTGATGCAAATGTGTGAAGCAAGCAGGCAATTGCGCCACAGAGATACACTCATGTTTCTTACATCCAACTTAGCAAGTTTAAAGATCCTTTTGGAGAATTTCCAAATGAGTTGGATGTGCTGCATCAGTTGTGCAATGATATTGGTATCAGTGGTCACTTGAACAATCTCACAATTGTAGATGAGGTCCTTATTGTAAGGGAAGCAGTGGCTGATTGTACAGCTGCCACAGCACAGATAAGAGGGCTTGTGAGCTCAGACATGCCAACAAGAACTGTTGTGAACCAATTATTGGCAGTGGGGCTATGGGCACATATGCCTCTAGCTCATCTTCCATTCACACCACAGCATTGAAATGCACAACTCAACTAGTGCTGTCAGAGGATCACTTGAAAGACTGAAAAGTGTGCTGTGGTCTTCAAAAAAATGAAAGTAGATTCTGCCTGCATGCAAGTGATGGTTGTTTGTGTGTCTGACAAAGACCTGGTAAGTGCTGTCTCACAGAGGGCAATCAGCCAAAATGCACTAGCCTCATTCCAGGCCTTGTGTCTGGGGTGTGACAGGCTGCAACTGTTGCTCACCTATGGTGGAGAGAACACTAACCAGAACTTGGTATGTGCAGAATGTTGTTAGACCTGTTCCTTCATCATTCTTGCAGCAGGAAAGTGATGTGTTGTTTCAAAAGGATAATGCTCACCCACACACTGCCCATGAAACTCAATGTGCTCTGCAAGACATGCAGCAACTTCTCTGAACTTGTCTCCAATCACACATGTGGGATATGATTGGACAAGAAGTGACTCGTACAATTTGTCAACCAACAACTCTTACAGTGCTGTGCATACAGATGAAGCATGACAATGTATCCCGGGGTTCTGTAAGATTGGCCGGAAACCAGAGCCAGTGTCTGCATTGCTGTCCATGGGGTCCATGCCACGTATTAATATGGGGTTTCACCTTGGGTCGATACCTGGTACTCAGAACCGCTTGTGCTATTTATCTGTAAATGTAATCATTTCATACTCCATATGCATTATTCCAACAATAAATCTTGAGTGAAGTGGAAACCTCTAAAATGGTGTACATTTTTGTTTCCGACAATGTGTTTTCTCTGAGCATCCTATCTAAGTGCAAAGTTTTCTTTATCAAAAAACACTACAAATATTCAGTAGTGTTAGTCAAAGATGTAGTTGCAGACAAACATTTAATGTATAGTGTAGTAGCATGTACTGTCTAGAAAGCTAACAAATGTACAGAGACAAGTTTTTCAAAATCTGACACGGTAATTAGAAGGAAGTTACCATTGTGCACAAACTCGTAAGAAACTGAGCCTTTGAAATCACAGACAGTTTATCAATGTTTTTGACAAAGAACTGTTCATGCATTAAAATTTGAAGACATGATGTCGGCTTGTATAAGAAACGGTTTATCAATAATACCTGCCAACTTGACAGTTATCACTTTGAAAAGTTAGTATGAGCTTCAGTTTTGAAATGCTCAAGTCATTTATCACAATAAAAAAATAATATCCTTTTCCACCCATTAGTTGGTTGTCTTCAAGAATCCTCTACCACTGGATAATTAATGTTTGGAACATGATGTACATGTACAAAAAAATTTAACTTCTGTTCAAACAGAATAAACCTCACTCTCTGAAATATTTCTTTCATTAGGGAAATATGAATCTACAACAGTCAGCCACAACAACTGTAAGTAATAGGTCAGTATCACTCTTCAGTCAGAAATACAAAAGGCCTTTCTACTGCATCAGAGTTTCTTTGTAGTATGTAAATTTTGTTTCTCCACACCAAAGTTCAGATAAGTATGAAAACAAACACAGATGTCAATTTTGAACAAGTTATAAACTAGAATGGAAAATTTATATTATAATACTCGTTATGAACAGCAATTCTTATTAATGTTTTAAAAAACCCAAAACAATGTAGATGACTCTGAGACAGGTAAATAAGCCTATGAACAATTCAACATTTCTGCTTTTTTGTCAGTGGCCTCCTGCAATCCTAAAATATTGACCTGCAACACATAGGTGGTATAAGGGACAGCAGTAAAATAATTTTATTTCATATAATTCTCACAACTTCTTTGTTATAATTTGCCTAGTATTAAACCATTCATCTCTGTGCTCAAACAATTAACTCATTAATCTGATTGTATTATAAAAGTAGACATTGATACGTTTGACAAGTTATCCATGTAAGTTAAAACCATAGCAGAGGGCACTTCAAACTGTATAAGTTAACAGAGCCTTTCCCATTCCATCCATATATGGTACACAGGAAGAATGATTGCTTAAGTACGTCAATGTGCACTGTAATTAGTCAAATGTTCTCTTTGTGATTTCTGTGGGAGCAATGTACAGGGATTTTCTGGATCTTCCAAGATTCATAACTTCATTGTACTGCCCTTTTTTGTATAAGTTCAATACCCCTATTAGTCCTATTTTGTATGGGTCCTACACACCTGAGAGATATTCTTGGATGGGTTTCATGAATATTTTGTAACCAATATCTTTTATAGCCGCCCCCCTCCCCTATGAACCATGGACCTTGGCATCAGTGGCATGGCATGTGAGCATGAGCAATATAGATAGCCATACTGTAGGTGCGATCTCAATGGAGGGGCCGGACAATTGTGTGGTTCCTGAAGAGGGGAAACAGCCTTTTTTTTCAGTAGTTACAGGGGCAGCAGCCTGTTTGATTGACTGATGTGGACTTGTAACATCAACCAAAACAGCCTTGCTGTGCTGTTACTGTGTATGGCTGAAAGCACAGGAAAACTACCGCTGTAATTTTTCCTGAGGGCATGTAGACCTACTGTATGGTTAAATGATGATGGCATCCTCTTGGGAAAAATTTGGGAGATAAAATAGTCCCCCATTTGGATCTCTGGGCAGGGACTACTCAGGAGGATGTCATCATCAGGAGAAACAAAACTGGTGTTCTACTGATCAGAGCATGGGATGTTAGATCCCTTAATTGGGCAAGCATCTTAGAAAATTTAAAAAGGGAAATGGATAGGCTGAATTTAGATACAGTGGGAACTAGTCAAGTTCAGTGGCAGGAGGAATAGGACTTCTGATCAGGTGAATACAGGATTATAAATACAAAATCAAATAGGAGTAATGCAGGACTGGGTTTAATAATGAATAAGAAAATAGAACTGCACGTAAGTTACCATAAACAGTGTAGTGAATTCATTATCACAGACAAGATAGACATGAAGCCCACATCCACCACAATAGAACAAGTTTATATTCCAACTAGAACTGCAGATGATCAAGAGATTGAAGAAATGTATGATGAAATAAAGGAAATTATTCCGATAGTTAAGTGAGATCAAAATGTAGTTCTGTTGGTGGACTGGAATTCAATTGCAGGAAAAGGGAGCAAAGGAAAACTAGATGATTATGGATTGGGGCAAAGGAATGAAACAGGATGCCACCTTTTGCACAGAGCATAATTTATTCATTACAAACACTTGATTTAAGAACCATGAAAGGAGGCTGTATATATGGAAAAGAGATTTATTACACTCCTGGAAATTGAAATAAGAACACCGTGAATTCATTGTCCCAGGAAGGGGAAACTTTATTGACACATTCCTGGGGTCAGATACATCACATGATCACACTGACAGAACCACAGGCACATAGACACAGGCAACAGAGCATGCACAATGTCGGCACTAGTACAGTGTATATCCACCTTTCGCAGCAATGCAGGCTGCTATTCTCCCATGGAGACGATCGTAGAGATGCTGGATGTAGTCCTGTGGAACGGCTTGCCATGCCATTTCCACCTGGCGCCTCAGTTGGACCAGCGTTCGTGCTGGACGTGCAGACCGCGTGAGACGACGCTTCATCCAGTCCCAAACATGCTCAATGGGGGACAGATCCGGAGATCTTGCTGGCCAGGGTAGTTGACTTACACCTTCTAGAGCACGTTGGGTGGCACGGGATACATACGGACGTGCATTGTCCTGTTGGAACAGCAAGTTCCCTTGCCGGTCTAGGAATGGTAGAACAATGGGTTCGATGACGGTTTGGATGTACCGTGCACTATTCAGTGTCCCCTCGACGATCACCAGTGGTGTACGGCCAGTGTAGGAGATCGCTCCCCACACCATGATGCCGGGTGTTGGCCCTGTGTGCCTCGGTCGTATGCAGTCCTGATTGTGGCGCTCACCTGCACGGCGCCATACGACCATCATTGGCACCAAGGCAGAAGCGACTCTCATCGCTGAAGACGACACGTCTCCATTCGTCCCTCCATTCACGCCTGTCGCGACACCACTGGAGGCAGGCTGCACGATGTTGGGGCGTGAGCGGAAGACGGCCTAACGGTGTGCGGGACCGTAGCCCAGCTTCATGGAGACGGTTGCGAATGGTCCTCGCCGATACCCCAGGAGCAACAGTGTCCCTAATTTGCTGGGAAGTGGCAGTGCGGTCCCCTACGGCACTGCGTAGGATCCTACGGTCTTGGCGTGCATCCGTGCGTCGCTGCGGTCCCGTCCCAGGTCGACGGGCACGTGCACCTTCCGCCGACCACTGGCGACAACATCGATGTACTGTGGAGACCTCACGCCCCACGTGTTGAGCAATTCGGCGGTACGTCCACCCGGCCTCCCGCATGCCCACTATACGCCCTCGCTCAAAGTCCGTCAACTGCACATACGGTTCACGTCCACGCTGTCGCGGCATGCTACCGGTGTTAAAGACTGCGATGGAGCTCCGTATGCCACGGCAAACTGGCTGACACTGACGGCGGCGGTGCATAAATGCTGCGTAGCTAGCGCCATTCGACGGCCAACACCGCGGTTCCTGGTGTGTCCACTGTGCCGTACGTGTGGTCATTGCTTGTACAGCCCTCTCGCAGTGTCCGGAGCAAGTATGGTGGGTCTGACACACCGGTGTCAATGTGTTCTTTTTTCCATTTCCAGGAGTGTATATGAGGATCACTCCAAAAGAAATGCACACTACTTTTTTTTACATCCATCTTTTATTCTACATGTTTGAAAGTTTTACAGTGTGTAGGTACATCCTTTAGGAACAATATTTTCATTTCTCCACATAATGTCCATCCCTCTAAAGTGCCTGACGCCATCTTGGAACCAGTGCCTGTATACCCGCACGGTAAATTTCTGGACCAACCTGTTGGAGCCACTGTTTGGCAGCATGCACAAGGGAGTCATGATCTTCAAACCTTGTTCCATGAAGAGAGTCTTTCAGTTTCCCAAAGAGATGATAGTCACATGGAGCCAGGTCAGGACTGTAAGGCGGGTGTTTCAGTGTTTTACAACCGAGTTTTGTGATCGCTTCCATGGTTTTTTGACTGACATGTGGCCGTGCATTGTCATACAACAGCAAAACATCCATCTTTTGTTGATGTGGTCGAACATGACTCAGTCAAGCTTGAAGTTTCTTCAGTGTCGTCACATATGCATCAGAATTTATGGTGGTTCCACTTGGTTTGATGTCCACAAGCAAGAGTCCTTCAGAATTGAAAAACACCTTAGCCATAACTTTTCCAGCAGAAGGTGTGGTTATGAATTTATTTTTCTTGGGTGAATTTGCATGATGCCACTCCATTGATCGTCTCTTCGTCTCTGGCGAAAAATGATGGAGCCATGTTTCATCACCTGTCACAATTCTTCCAAGAAATTCATCTCCACCATTCTCGTACTGTTTCAAAAGTTTGCTGCATACTGTTTTTCTTGTTTCTTTGTGAGCCACTGTCTACATCCTGGGAACCCACCTGGCACAAACCTTCTTTAACGCCAACACTTTCATTATTCTGCAAACACTTCCTTCCCCTATCCCAACATAGCATGACAATTCGCTCACTGTGATGCATCTGTCAGCAGTCACCAATTCGTTAACTCTGCACATTGTCTGGAGTGTGTGCAGTATGAGGCCTGCAGCTGCGAGGACAATCCTGAATATTGCTGTGCCCGCTTTCATCACGTAACCTGCTTGCCCATTGACTAACTGTACTGCGATCAACAGCAGCATCTCCATACACCTTTTTCAACCTCTGGATGTTTCCCACTGTCTCGTTTTCACAGCACAGGAATTCTATGACAGCATGTTGCTTCTGAGGAACGTCAAGTGTAGCAGCCATCTTGAAGACATGCTGTGATGGCGGCACTCAAGGAAACAGGTTGAACTAAGTTTGAAAACAAGCGGGAAGGATGTATCTACACACTGTAAAACTTTCACACATGCAGAATGAAAACTGTATTTTTACAAAAATAGTGTGCATTTCTTTTGGAGTGACCCTCGTATAACGGTAAGTCAGAGATTTAGGAACCACATTTTAAATAGTAAGACATTTCCAGCACCAGATGTGGACTCTAACCACAATTTATTGGTTACGAACTGCAGATTAAAACTGAAGACATTGCAAAAAGGTAGGAAATGAAGAAAATGGGACCTGGATAAGATGAAAAAACCAGAGCCTGTCGAGAGTTACAGAGGGAAAATTGGGCAATGGTTGACTAGAACTGGGGAAAGGAATACAGTAGAAGATGACTGGGTAGCTTTAAGAGGTGAAGTAGTGAAGGCAACAAACGATCAAATAGGTAAAAAAAAACAAGGACTAGCAAAAATGCTTGGATAACATGGGTGGTACTGAATTTAATTGATGAAAGGAGAAAATATAAAAATGAAGCAGGCAAGAAGGAATAAAAACATTTAAAAAATTAGACTGACAGAAAGTCTAAAATGGATATGCAGGAATGGCTAGAGGACAAATATAAGGATTTTGAATGATCTTTCACTACAGGAAAGACAGATACCACTTACTGGAAAATTAAAGAGGCATTTTCAGAAAAGAGAAGCAGCTTTATGAATATCAATAGCTCAGATGGAAAACCAGTCCTAAACAAAGAAGGAAAAGCTGAAAGGTGAAAGGAGTATACTGAGGGCATACACAAGGCAGATTAACTTGAAGACAATATTATAGAAATTGAAGAGGGTGTAGATGAAGATGAGATGGAAGATATGATACCATGAGAAGAATTTCACAGAACACTGAAAGAGCTAAGTCAAAACAGGCCCCCAGTAGTAGACGATATTCTGTCTGACAGCCTTGGGAGAGCCAGCCATGACAAAACTGTATCATCCAGTGGGCAAGATGTATGAGACACGAAATACCCTCAGACTTGAAGAAAAATGTAATAATTACAGTTCTGTAGAAAGCCAGTGCTGACAGCTGTGAATATTACTAAACTATGGGATGAATGAGTCATGGTTGCAAAATACTAACATTAATCCTTTACAGAAGAATGGGAAACTGGTAGAGACTGACCTTACAGAAGATCAATCTGGATTCTGGAGAAATGTAGAAACATGTGAGATGTTACTGACGCTATGACTTATCTAAGAAGATAGTTTCAGGAAAGGCAAATCTACATTTATGACAGTTGTAGGGTTTGGGTGTACCTGTGGCCTTTGATCAGTAATCAAAACATCTTTGGGCCTGGATTCTAATCCCACCTCTGCTTAAATTTTGATTAATAACCAGCACTCGCAGCCAAAGATTTCTGACATAATAAGTCACCCTAATTCTGCCAATGGGGTGGGAAACTACACCCAAAGGTGGAAGAATCAACAATGATCAATGACATGAGGATGTGGAAGGCAGTGGAAATGACTGCATTAAAGATATATAACCTTTATCCACAACACATGTGGCCTATAAATGAAAAAGTGTCATGGTGATTTCTCTATTGACAAATGATTCCAGACTAGTCCTCCATTTGGATCTCCAGGAGGAGACTGCCAAAGGGGAGGTGACCATGAGAAAAAGACTGAATAACAATGAAAGGGTAGCATTCTATGAGTCAGGGCATGGAATGTCACAAGCATAGCATGGTAGGGTAGCTAAAAAATCTAAAAAGGGAAATGCAAAGGCTAAATCTAGACATAGTATGGGTTAGTGAAGTGAAATGGAAAGAAGACGAGGACTTCTGATCAGATGAATACAGGGTAATATCAACAACAGCAGAAAATGGTATGATAGAAGTAGAATTTGTTACGGATAGGAAGGTAGGGCAAAAAGCATGTTACTGTGAACAGTTCAGTGAACAGGGTTGTAATTATCAGAATCGACAGCAAACTAACACCGACAATGATAGTTCAGGTATACATGCTGACATTGCAAGCTGAAGAAGAAGAGATAGAGAAAGTATATGAGGATATTGAAAGGGTAATGCAGTATGTAAAGGGAGATGAAAATCTAATAGTCACGGAATGCTCTTGTAGGGGAAGGTGTAGATGAAAAGCTTACAGAAGAATACGGGCTTGGGAAAAGGAATGAGGAAGGAGAAATACTAATTGAGTTCTACAATAAATTTCAGCTTGTAATAGCGAATACTCTGTTTATGACTCATAAGAAGAGGAGGTCATTGTCAGACAGATTCCACAATCAGATACTCAATTGTAAGGCATATCCAGGAGCAGATATAAAGTCAGATCACAATTTAGTAGTGATGAAGAGTTGGCTGAAGCTTAAGAAATCAGTCAGTGGGATGCAGAAGTACTAAGGAATGATGAGATATGCTTGAAGTTCTCTAAGGTTATAGATACAGCAATATGGAATAGCTCAATAGGTAGTATAGTTGAAGAGGACTGGACATCTGTAAAAAGGGCAATCACAGAAGTTGGAAAGAAAATCATAGGTACAAAGAAGGTAGCTGCGAAGAAACTGTGGGTAACAGAAGAAATACTTCAGTTGATCGATGAAACAAGGATGTACAAAAATGTTAACGAAAATTCAGGAATGCAGAAATAGAAATCACTTAAGAATGAAATAAATATGAAGTGCAGGAAAGCTAAGATAAAATGGCTGCAGGAAAAATGTGAAGAAATCGAAACAGAAATGATTGTCAGATGGACTGACTCAGAATATAGAAAATTCAAAACAACATTTGGTGAAATTAAAAGCAAAGGTGGTAACACTAAGAGTGCAGCAGGAATTCCATTGTTAAATGGAGAGGTGAGAGCAGATAGGTGGAAAGAGTCTGTTGAAGGCCTCTATGAGGAGGAAGATTTGTTAGATGTCATAGAAGAAGAAACTGGAGTCAAATTTAAAGAGATAGGGGACCCAGTATTAGAATCAGAAATTAAGAGAGCTTTGGAGGACTGGAGATCAAATAAGGCAGAAGGGGCAGATAAAATTCCAACAAAAATTTCTAAAATCATTGGGGGAAGTGGCTACAAAACAACTCTTCATGTTGGTGTATGGAATGTATGAGCCTGGCGACATACCATCTGACTTCTGAAAAAACATCATCCACACAATTATGAAGACTGAAAGAGCTGACAAGTGGGAGAATTATCGCACAATCAGCTTAATAACTGGTGCACCCAAGTTGCTGGCAAGAATAATATACAGAAGAATGGAAAAGAAAATTGAGGATGTGTTAGACGACAACCAGTTAAGCTTTAGGAAAAGTAAAGGCACCAGAGAGGCAATTCTGATGTTTCGTTTAATAATGGAAGCAAGACTAAGGAAAAATCAAGACACGTTCATAGGATTTGTCAACTTGGAAAAAGCATTCGACAATATACGAGGGTGAGTCAAATGAAAACCTTAAATATTTTTGTAAATATTGTTTATTGTGCAGAAGTGGTACAAAGCTGTATCACTTTTCAACATAATCTCCTCCACACTCAATGCAAGTCCTCCAGCACTTACAAAGTGCATAAATTCCTTTAGAAAAAAATTCCTTTGGTAGTCCGTGCAACCACTCATGCACAGCGTGGTGTACCTCTTCATCAGAACGGAACTTCTTTCCTCCCATTGCATTTTTGAGTGGTCAAAACATATGGAAATCACTTTGAGCAAGGTCTGGTGAGTATTTTGGATGAGGAAGACACTCAAAATGCAGGGCTGCGATTGTTGCAACTGTTGTATGGCAGTGTGGGACCTTGAAATGTCATGTTGCAAAAGGACATCTGCTGACAGCAATACACATCAGTTTGATTTGATTGCAGGCTGCAGACCAATTTTTTAGGAGATCTGTGTGTGATGCACTGGTAACAGTGGTCCCTTTAGGCATGTAATGCTCCAAAATGATGCCTATTTTGTCCCAAAAGAGAGTCAGCATAACCTTCCCTGCTGATGGTTCTGTTCAAAACTTCTTTGGTTTTGGTGATGAGGAATGGCGCCATTCCTTGCTCGCTCTCTTCGTTTCTGGTTGGTGGAAGTGAACACAAGTTCGTCCCCAGTACCGAATCTTGCAAGGAAGCCATCATCTTCTCGTTCAAAGTGCTGAAGAAGTTCTTCACAAGCATCAACACGTCGTTCTCTCATTTCAGGAGTCAGCTGCCATGGCACCCATCTTGCAAGCACTTTGTGAAACTGGAGCACATCATGCACAATGTGTTGTGCTGACCCATGACTAATCTGTAAACATGCTGCAATGTCATTCAGTGTCACTCGGCGGTTTTCCTTCACTATGGCTTCAACTGCTGCAATGTTCTGTGGAGTCACAACTCGTTGTGCCTGACCTGGACGAGGAGCATCTTCCACTGAAGTCACACCATTTGCGAACTTCCTACTCCATTCGTAGACTTGCTGCTGTGACAAACATGCATCACCGTACTGAACCTTCATTCATCAATGAATTTCAATAGGTTTCACATCTTCACTACACAAAAACTGAATAACAGAACACTGTTCTTCCCTGGTGCAAGTCGCAAGTGGGGCGGCCATCTTTATACTGATACTGCAACGGTATGTGCGCATCTGCACTATGATGCCATCTACAGGCCATTCTGTACGCTGTTTGTAGCATGCTTACTAACTTACAGGATAACGGCGTGAAATTACAATTTGTTATTACAAATTTAAGGTTTTCATTTGACTCACCCTCGTCAAATGGTGCTAGATGTTCGAAATTCTGAGAAAAATAGGGGCTAGCTGCAGGGAGGGATGGGTAACATACAGTATGTACAAGAGGCAAGAGATAATAATAATGATGATCAAGAACAAAGTGCTCAGATTAAAAAGTGTGTAAGACAGGGATGTAATCTCTTGCCACTACTGTTCAATCTGTACACTGAAAAAGCAATGATGGAAATAAAAGAAAGGCTCAGGAGTGGGATTAAAATTCTAGGTGAAATGGTATCATGATATGATTTGCTGATGACATTGCTATCCTGAGTGAAAGTGAAAAAGAATTATATGATTTGCTGAATGGAATGAACAATCTAATGAGTACAGAATATGGATTGAGAGTAAATCAAAGACAGAAGAAAGTAATGAGAAGTAGCAGAAATGAGAAAAGCAAGAAACTGCACATCAGGATTGATGGTTATGAACTAGACGAAGTTAAGGAATTCTGATATCTAGGCAGCAAAATAACCAGTGACGGACGGAACAAGGAGGACATCAAAAGCTGACTAGCACTGGCAAAAAGGGCATTTTTGCTCAAGAGAAGTCTACTAGTGTCAAACATAGGCCTTAGTTTGAGGAAGAAATCTCTGAGAATGTATGTTTGGAGCACAGCATTGTATGGTAATGAAACATGGTCTGTGGGAAAACTAGAACAGAAGATTAATTGAAGCATTTGAGATGTGGTGCTATACACGAATGTTGAAAATTAGGTGGACTGATAAGGTAAGGAATGAGGAGGTTCTGTACAGAATTGGAGAGAAAAGGAATATCTGGAAAACACTGACAAGAAAAAGGGACAGGATGACAGAACATCCGTTAAGACATGAAGGAATGACTTTCGTGGTACTAGAGGGAGGTGTGGGGGGCAAAAACTATAGAGGAAGATAGAGATTGGATTACATTCTGCAAATAATTGTGGACATAGGTTGCAAGTGCTACTCTGAGATGAAGAGGTTGGCACACGAGTGATGATTAAAAAAAAAAAAAATTAAAAAAAGCAAGCTTGAAGAAGGGCTTAAAGATAGCTTCTGAAAATGTTGGGTGAAATGCTCTCTTTGAAATTCTGAAGGTAGCAGGGGTAAAATACAGGGAGCAAAAGACTATCTACAACCTGCACACAAACCAGTCAGCAATTATAAAAGTCGAGAGGTGTGAAAAAGAGGCAGTGGTTGAGAAGGGAGTGAGACAGGGTTTTAGCCCATCACTGATATTATTCAATTTGTACATTGAGCAAGCAGTAAAGGAAAGTGAAGATAAATTGGAATAGGAATTAAAGTTCAGGGAGAAGAAATAAAAAATTTGAGGTTTGTTGAAAACATTGTAATTCTGTCAGAGATAGCAAAGGGCTTGGAAAAGCAGTTGAATGGAATGGACATGTCTTGAAAGGAGGATATAAGATGAACATCATCAAAAGTAAAACAATGATAATGGAATCCACTCAAATTAAATCATGCAATGCTGAGGGAATTAGATTTGGGAATGAGACACTTGAAGTAGTAGGTGAGTTTTGCTATTTGGGCAGCAAAATAACTGATGAGGGAGGATATAGACTGGCGATAGAAAGAAAAGCGTTTCTGAAGAGGAGGAATCTGTTAATACAATATAGACTGAAGTGTCGGGAAGTCTTTTCTGAAGGTATCTGTCTAGACTGGAAGTGAAACATGAATGATGAATAGTTTAAACAAAAAAAGAATAGAAGCTTTATGAATGTGGTGCTACAGAACAATGCTTAAGATTAGAAAGCTAGATCACTTAACTAATGAGGAGGTACTGAATGGAATTGGGGAGAAAAGACATATATGGCACAACTTGACTAAAAGAAGGATCAGTTGATAGGACATATTCTGAGACACCAAGGGAGCACCAGTTTAGTATTGAAGGGAAAAGTGGGGATCAAAACCATAGAGGAAACTCAAAAGACAAATACAGTAAGCAGATTGTGAAGGATGTAGGTTGCAGCAGTCGTTCGGAGATGAAAAGTCCTGCACTGGATAGAGTAGCATGGAGAGCTGCATCAAACCAGTCTTCAAACTGGAGACCACAACAACAATTACTACAACTACACTACTTTTGTAGACTGATTGACTTTCCCTTATATTCTACCAAAGGACTGAAGGCTGCCACTTGTGTTACTTACAAATGAGCATATGTAATCATTCCATTCTATATCCTACAAATTGTGACTCCCAGGTATTTTTGTGAATAAACTGCTTCCAGCTGTGACTCTGATTTTGTAGTCATAGGTCACTACTGCTATTTTTTTTTTTCATTTCATGAAGTGCAAAATTTTCCAATTCTAAACATTTAAAGCATGTTGCCAATCTATGTACTACTTTGAAATATTATCAAGATCTGACTGAATGCCTACATAGCTTTTTCAGACAGAACAGTATTACATGTAAGTGCATCATCTGCAAAAAATCTGAGGTCACTATTGATATTATCTGCAAGATTGTTAATATATAACATGAACACACTTCCCTGTGGCACACCAAAGTTACATCTGCATCTGTGACAGCCAAAATATCATGCTGCATCCTCTACACCAAGAAATTCTCAATACGGTTTCAAATCCATGGCTTCCAGTACGTCATGTGAGAAAAACATGAGTTGTGTTTCACATACCCAATTTTTTCAGAATTCCTGATGGTTAGCATGGTGGGTGTTGTTCTTTTGAGTTGCTTCGTTATGCTTGAGCTCAGAATACATTGTAAGATTTTACAACAAATGGATGTGAAGATTCTTGGGTGTATTTCTGTGGATGACTACTGTTGCCCTTCATGTAGAAGGGTATGCCCTGGGCTTTCGTACAACCACTGTTTATTGTTCAGTGGATCTACAGTATATTATGGATAGACAAGTGGCAAACTCAGCCACAAACTCAGTATAGAATCTGACAGGAATTCCAATTGGCATTGGAGCTTTGGTCCGTTTTAAGAATTTAGCTGTTTCTCAATGTCACCCATCTTTGCAGTCATGTGAGATTTAAATCGAGCGACACTTGTGAATTTTCCTTTGTAAAGGAATATTCCAAAAGGAATTCAGAATTTCTGATTTTGCTTTCCTACCTTCAAAACACTGACTGCTGTGAGGCCACTGGGAGACATATGCTCCACTATATAATGCAGTACTGAATGTTAATTTTGCATTATATAATGCAGTACTGAATGTTAATTTTTATTTCTTGATGGATTTGATGCAAGAGTTCAGGAAATCAGACACAATACCTTGTTCAACATTGGGAACATTGTTTTTTGCAATGTTACATGCTACGTGAAGATACACTGTACTGCACAAAGTGGAGCATGGGAGCACCGGCAGGCACATGGCATCAGACATGAACCTCTGCTGTGGCTGTCAATGGCCTCTCAGCAGTCAATATGTCAAATTCAGTCCCTGTCGTGTCCATGAGTGTCTAGATGCTAACTTTGGTGCTACTAACAGGCTATCCATATGACTACAATTTCTGCTGACCTTGTGAGAAATCTTTCAAAAACATTCTGCCTACAGTAGTTGAAGATGTCACTCATTGCCCTCTTAACAGCCAAATTTGTTTCATTCAAATTCAGTCTATAGCATAGCACATAATTTACAGAAATCTCTCTTTGTTGCTTTAGAGTGACTGCATAGTACGGATGACTCCCATTATGAACTGTTCTACTGGGTACATACCTAACCAGCACCTGGTTAGCTGTTCTTCTAGAATTCATATATAGTTCTTTTATATAATCCTGTCCAGTGCTAAATGTTTCAATTTCCTCACTGAGATACAAAATTATTGCTTTGTTGTATAGTCTGCTGTACATATCAATCTTCCCATTTGTTTTAGTTTCCATTTGTACTCTGCTAATCATTATTGCTACAACTACCTCATGGTCACTGATACCAGTTTCAGTGGGGCAATCCTCAAAGAGGTCAGATCTATTCGTTACCATCAGATCCAGAATGTTTCCAACATGAGTCAATTTTTGAACTATCTGTTCTAGATGGTTTTCAGATAATTTTTGTATGTTACGAGTGTTGTGCATAATGTATTTCATAATAAATCAGCATTTCAGATTAACAGTTCCTATAAACAACTAATGTATCATTTCACATTAGTTTTCTCTTGTGACAGGAATGTGTATTGTCTATATTTATCATAAATTAATGCTATTGACATATTTGTTATTGACCATGATGTGCAGAACAATTCATAGAAACAGTAATTTTTGTACCAGATTTTTCTGTTTTCATAATACCTATCTCATTTGGCTGTTAATCACTTGAGCTCTAGAAGTTACTCCATCTGAACAGGCCATGAAGGCCCACCAGGACCGATCAACCGCCATGTTATCCTCAGCTAAGAGGCGTCACTGGATGTAGATATGGAGTGGAATGAGGTCAGCTCACTGCTCTCCCGGCCATTGTGAGTTTTTCATGACTAGAGCCTCCACTTCTCAATCAAGTAGCTCCTCAATTGGCTGTACATGGGCTGAGTGTACTCTGCTTGCCAACAGCACTAAGCAAATTTAGACAGGCACTCCAACCAAGCCCAACATGATCTGACAGGAACTGGTGTTACCACTGCATCAGTTCTAAAAGGCTACTGATAAATTTTGTACCATATCAAACCCATAAATTATCAGCTAACTTGTTTCTGTTTACTGTTCTGTAAAATAATGCACCATGCACAATGCAGCCCCCCTGTGTATATTGCTGTCAGGCACAGGATGAGTTAGTTGCTGTTTGTAAGCAGCTGAAAGTCACCTTGACTACTGTCAAGCACGTGGAAGCTGCTGCAAATGGATGTGTTGGGAGGGCTACCAACAGTCAGGTAGCAGGGATACCAAAGATACCTTATGTACTATATTCTCCTGTGAATACTGTCTCTTTGGCAGGAAATAATAAATCTATCACTACTTGTCCACTTGACTGTGAGTGCCTTGTCAATGATAGGCCTAGGTGTCTTGTACATGGCAGACAGGGAACAGGAAGAACTCAGATTGCTACATCCATCCCTTAACCTTCAAGTTCTAGGTGCTGTCTTCCACTGACACCAAAACTGAACCAGTGAGACTCATTTCAACTGTTGGGAAACGTTCTGTCTTCCATGACAGGGCACTGCAAACAAGAGAAGGTAGGAGTCTAATGGTCAGCAGTCCAACCAAATGAATACTGGTACCCCTTAGGGAAATGGAATCAAGGGATGAGGAGGATCATTATGTGTACTCAGTGTGTATGACTGGGGACCTCATTCAAGATGTTGAAAAGGCTATTCCAGGAGCCACTGAGGGAACAGGGTGTTGGTTTATAGACCAAGATAAATTTAATCAAATAAAAACATTTCCTGTTAAGAATGGTCTGTCTGATCATGATGCACAGCTAGTTATAGCATATGACACAGGTCCATACAGTAACGCAAAACAATCCTCCAAAAGAGTGCATTCAATTAATGATTTACCAATTGCACATTTGAGGGAAAGCTTGTAACAGTTAGACTGGGATTAGGTGTACAGAGAACCTGATGCTAATTTGAAATTTAACCTATTTCACGATACCTTCGTGAGTATATTTGAAAACAGTTTCCCTAAGAAAACAGTGAAATATAACTGTAAGAAAACATATAAAAAGCCATCATTACTAAAGGGATAAAAATGTCTTGCAAACAGAAAAGGGAAATGTATCTTACAGCTAGAAGGAGTAATGATCCAGAAACAAACACTATAAAAACAATTGCACTGTGTTTAGAAAAGGTATTAAAAATCGTGAAGTATGTGCATTATGTCTGAGATTAGCACCTCTGATAATAAAATTATAACAATTTGGAATATTGTTAAAAGATAAACAGAGCAACCGAGAGTAAAGGACTTAATCAAAAGTTTGTTAGCAAAAAGTCAGATGTAGAAAATATTTTTAATAATTATTTTTAAGTGCTGTAGAGAAAATATAACCCAGCTGTTCATTACAAAATGCAAGAGGCAATATCTACGCAGTTTGATAAAACTGAAATTCAACCCACCTATCCTACTGAAATTAGGAAAATAATATATTCACTCAAAAGTAAAAGCTCACATGGAATTGATGGCATTTCCAAGAGAGCACTAAAAGCTTGTTCCCAACAAATATGTAGGATTCTCAGCCACATATGCAGTAGGTCACTGAAACAGGGCATTTTTCTACATAGATTGAAATATTATATTGATAAACCATTGCATAGAAAAGGGGATAGGTCTGATGCTAACATCTACCACCCAGTCTCACTTCTGACAGCTTTATCCAAAATTTTTGAAAAAGTAATGTATTCAACATGTAATCTTACCCTCTCACACATCACTATTAAAATTCTCTGTCTACAAAAGTTTCAAAAGCTTCAAGAGGCATAAGATATACAAAAGAAGAACTTTTTACTTCAGTCTTGCAGCTGATATTTTGATTTATAATGTTGTGGTTTCTTGTTGACTGGATAACTGATGAAGATTTGCCTGTATATTTCTTTTATTTTATCCCATTCTTCTATATCACACTGACTTCATAAGCTCCACATTCATAAGACCTTCAATTACATTGATATTGGCAAGATTAGCAAACTACATGTGTTTCCATCAGGGGCATGCCCGCTACCCTCATCATTCTGCAGTATTCACAATATTTCAAAGAATTTACAAAGCAAAAGAGTTTACAATCTTTCTTGACAAAAGAAGAATCTTTGCTAAAATATATCATTATTTTGTAAATGAATCCAGAAATAAATTTAATAATTAGTGTTAGATTGTGCAACTAATAACATGAATTTTAAGTATGTCAGAGTTTCTAATTTCAAATATTTCCAAAAAAAGAATAATTGTTAACGGTTAGTACATATCAATTGCAACAAATTAATTTCTTTTTATACATTTTAGCCTGAAATACATCGTACACAAAATCATAAGAATTCTTTCGGGAAACACCCAAGAATGTTTATCTATAGAAGAATCTATAGTATACATGGTATTGGTTATTGGTTATTTCTACAAAAACAGGGTGTCCCATTAGAATACCCCCTCCCCCCCCCCCCCCCCACCACAAAATTTGGAAACAGGTTGTTTGCTATATTTTGTGACAGATTCCAGGGTTTGCCAAATAGTATACAAAATGATGCCCAGGATAGCAGATTGATGTATAGGAGTATCTGATACAGAACACATTACAGACAACATAAGAAAAATACCTACTATACAAATCGTAATCTATGCACATATCAGGATACGGCATTCAGATTTTCAGATCTGTGGAACATACTATCACAAGACAAATAATACAAGGTTAAAACTATAACATTACACCATTAAACTATTGAAATAATTACAGAGACAAGGTAAATTACTAGAATTAGAAATCTTAAGTTAACATCCATACAATCAAACCTTCAAAAATCTTCAAAAGAGAAGTGAAAAAATTTCAGAGCCTAAGTGTATGACGAGTGAGCCAACTCGAAAAACTCACAAGGATGGGTACAGACCAGAATAATACACTCAATCTGAGTAGGCATCAATAAGGCACATAAACCAGAGTATTCAAGGATATGTTGACTCATGAAAGAACAAAATAATGGAAAAATATTAGGGCCTAAGTTTACAATATAGGGATCGACCCATGAATCCAAACCACACCGGTTATAAACCAGCAAAAAAGTTTCAACACAACAAAATGAATAAAGTTCATATCATATCAATAAGTTCAATTATATGCTAAGAGTAATTGTAAGAAGCATCTAGCCCCAATCAATGGTTGTACGCTCACCTTGAGTGCACACACAGTCATGATGACCAGTGGTACACAAAACAGAGCTAAGCATGAGTCTGTCCACAACTCAAGATCCAATCAGACACAATACTGCAATACTCAGGATAGATTCAAGTAAACACAGTCATAAATAGCTTTGAATGATGACACAATCCAGTAGCTTGAGAACCAAAATCAGAGTATGAAAGCAGACATGTAAAAATTCTGTTATATTGTCTACACTAGTAAATGTCTTCCACACTTTTTGCTAGTTGTCCATACAAAATAACCTACATATATAAAGATCTAGAAGATTCACTTACAAATGATAAAAAAATACATACTGATTTACAATTACACAATGTATTGTACTTGAAAAAAACATGCATTTATGCTGAATAACACTGTCTTTAGCAGTCTTAGCTAACAATTCACAAATATCAGTTACAACACAGATGCAGCCAACAGATGCTCAAGTACATTACCCAGCACCCAGAATCTCTTGCAAGTTGATTGGTCCAGCAGGGTACAGCAAAACAGCACTATGGGCAGTGGACCCACCCACATCTTTCAGTTTCCTCCTTAGAGTCCTCATCACATGCTCCATCAGATAGGTAACTTCCGGTCTAGCAATCACATCAAATTGTGAAACATTGTTTTGTGTACTAAATATGCCATTCAATACTTTTTTCACATCACACAAGATACGTTCTCCTTAGCAGCTTTTCAAAATCAATTATATGGGATTCATGCCAGGTGAAATTAAAAAATGTTCACATATGAAACATTAATAAACAGAGTTAAATGCGAGAAAAAAGAAAATGGACTGTCAAGGTATTACACACAGATATACTAACATACTAATCCTAATTTTTGCAGTACAAATTATGAATATTGCCTCATTTCAAAATTGCAAAAATATCTACTCATATAGTCTCATAGCATATATGTATCAAATTTTAAAGCACAAATCTATTACAGAACATACACTCCTGGAAATTGAAATAAGAACACCGTGAATTCATTGTCCCAGGAAGGGGAAACTTTATTGACACATTCCTGGGGTCAGATACATCACATGATCACACTGACAGAACCACAGGCACATAGACACAGGCAACAGAGCATGCACAATGTCGGCACTAGTACAGTGTATATCCACCTTTCGCAGCAATGCAGGCTGCTATTCTCCCATGGAGACGATCGTAGAGATGCTGGATGTAGTCCTGTGGAACGGCTTGCCATGCCATTTCCACCTGGCGCCTCAGTTGGACCAGCGTTCGTGCTGGACGTGCAGACCGCATGAGACGACGCTTCATCCAGTCCCAAACATGCTCAATGGGGGACAGATCCGGAGATCTTGCTGGCCAGGGTAGTTGACTTACACCTTCTAGAGCACGTTGGGTGGCACGGGATACATGCGGACGTGCATTGTCCTGTTGGAACAGCAAGTTCCCTTGCCGGTCTAGGAATGGTAGAACGATGGGTTCGATGATGGTTTGGATGTACCGTGCACTATTCAGTGTCCCCTCGACGATCACCAGTGGTGTACGGCCTGTGTAGGAGATCGCTCCCCACACCATGATGCCGGGTGTTGGCCCTGTGTGCCTCGGTCGTATGCAGTCCTGATTGTGGCGCTCACCTTTACGGCGCCAAACACGCATACGACCATCATTGGCACCAAGGCAGAAGCGACTCTCATCGCTGAAGACGACACGTCTCCATTCGTCCCTCCATTCACGCCTGTCGCGACACCACTGGAGGCGGGCTGCACGATGTTGGGGCGTGAGCGGAAGACGGCCTAACGGTGTGCGGGACCGTAGCCCAGCTTCATGGAGACGGTTGCGAATGGTCCTCGCCGATACCCCAGGAGCAACAGTGTCCCTAATTTGCTGGGAAGTGGCGGTGCGGTCCCCTACGTCACTGCGTAGGATCCTACGGTCTTGGCGTGCATCCGTGCGTCGCTGCGGTCCGGTCCCAGGTCGACGGGCACGTGCACCTTCCGCCGACCACTGGCGACAACATCGATGTACTGTGGAGACCTCACGCCCCACGTGTTGAGCAATTCGGCGGTACGTCCACCCGGCCTCCCGCATGCCCACTATACGCCCTCGCTCAAAGTCCGTCAACTGCACATACGGTTCACGTCCACGCTGTCGCGGCATGCTACCAGTGTTAAAGACTGCGATGGAGCTCCGTATGCCACGGCAAACTGGCTGACACTGACGGCGGCGGTGCACAAATGCTGCGCAGCTAGCGCCATTCGATGGCCAACACCGCGGTTCCTGGTGTGTCCGCTGTGCCGTGCGTGTGATCATTGCTTGTACAGCCCTCTCGCAGTGTCCGGAGCAAGTATGGTGGGTCTGACACACCGGTGTCAATGTGTTCTTTTTTCCATTTCCAGGAGTGTATTTATGTAATGTATCATAGATGTTAACTCAGTCAATAGGTAAGGCAGAACTTAAAAAATCACATCATCTTACATATTACTTTCCAGACACACAAAACACAATTATATAGTTTTATGAATCTACAGATAGATTAAAACCCAGTCGATGGATAAGATAGAACTCAAAAAATCACATCATCTTCATACTAAATTTATGACAATATCGATAAATTTCTTTATCTCACATGTCAACACTTTAGATTTCTCTTTGGCTTTCACCAACACAAGATCTCCTACTTCAAACTTTGAAAATCTAGCTTTACCATCATGTCTCTGCTTTCTCCTGTCCCCCTGTTTTTGCAGCATCTCCCTAACACTTTCTTACCTCTCTTTTGGTGACAGGATTTTGTTTGGTGGAAACTCAACATTTCAGAAATAAAGTTAGCTGGCGCGCAATTAAACATTGTTTCAAATGGCAGAGAACTTGTTGAAGAATGTTGTAAGCTGTTCATAATATCCTCAAAATCAGTGACATAATCTATCCATCTGATATGATTCTTTCTACAATATGTTTTAAACAGTCTTCCAATCTCTCTCATATATCTCTCTGCAGGGTTACTTGAAGGATGGTACACTGAGGTTAGAATATGCCTTATTTTTGTGTGATCAACAAAATCTTTCCAAGCTTGTGATGTAAACTGAGAATGATTATCAGATGAAATTGTTTCAGGAATACTCACCTGATGAAAATATGTCTTTTCAAACTTAGAGATGCTTTGATTACTGGTAGCTTTCTTAAGAGGAAATAGCTTTATGAACTTGGAAAATCCATCAACCACCACAAAAACATAACAAAATCCATTCTTAGACTTAGTTAAAGGTCCATAAACATCCACAGACACAAGATCAAGGTTACTATTAGGCAGTATGTTTTGCACTTGGCCTCTACTTGTTTGATTACTTACCTTCACTCTTTGACATCTGTCACAGATGGCAATCTTCTTCTTGACTCTTCTGGCTATGTTATAAAAACAGATGTTTTCCTGAATCTTTTGTGTGGATTTGGTTGATCCACAGTGATGAAAACTCTCATGTGTATAAGTAATTAAAGTATCAATACAGTGTTCTGGCCAACACATTTTCCAATCCTCTGAGTCAGTCTTATGTATCCTGAATAAAATACAAGTGTGTACCTTATAATACTGTTCTGCCATTTTTCCTCCTTTCTTACCCAACATGCTCTTAACCAATTTCCAATTTTGACCATGTCTGTGTCCTTGAAAACATATCTCTTAAGAGATCCAAACATTGTTCCCAAGACTTTTCTGTTACCAGAATGCCATCAACATACACCATTAATTTTGAACTCACTTCACCTCCTAAGACAGAATCCAGAGCTCTTATGAATTCCGCTACAGACACATTTAGTCCAAATGTCACCACACGATATTGAAAACACTTACCTCCACACAAAAATGTTGCATACTTTCTAGAATTAATTTCAAGTAGGATCTGGTGAAATCCAGAGGCCAAATCCAAACCACTCATGTATTTTACATAATCAAATTTGTGTAACAGCTCATTCATGTTCTCTGGAAGGTCATTTTCTCTGATAAGAAATTTATTAAGATGTCTAGAGTCCAAAACAGTTCTCACTTCACCATTTCTCTTACTTACCACAAGTAAAGGATTATTGAAAGCACTCCTACTTCTGTCTATTACAACCTATGTTACCATTTTCTGATGGTTGGTTGGTTGGTTTGGGGTAGGAGACCAGACAGGGTGGTCATCGGTCTCATCGAATTAGGGAAGGATTGGGGAGGAAGTCGGCCGTGCCCTTTCAGAGGAACCATCCCAGCATTTGCCTGGAGTGATTTAGGGAAATCACGGAAAACCTAAATCAGAATGGCCGGACGCGGGATTGAACCGTCGTCCTCCCGAATGCGAGTCCAGTGTCTAACCACTGCACCACCCCGCTTGGTACCATTTTCTGAATTTCTTTCCCTACATTGTCCCTTTTTGAAAATGGTATATTATATAGTTTTAAGAAAAAAAAGGTTGATGATCTCTATGGTAAAGTATGCACTGATAATCTTCCACTTCCCCTGGTTTCTGGTTTCTCACAAAACACATTTCTAAACCCCAATAGCAAATTCCTAAGTTGTTCATTTTGTAGGTCTTTAAGAGTTGTAGCTTCCCTTACTTTAAACCCTACTGCACTTTCAAAATCTTGATCCTCAGTCTCATCAAAATCCATATCATCAAACACCTGGTACTCACCTTGGTTCACAATGTTTTGCAAATAATTACAACTTTTCCCACAGTTTAAGATACAGAAATCAGTTTTCACATTACTTTTAGGTCCCAAAATAAACAATATTTTAGCATTCGATCCAAAACAAGCCTCAACTTTCAATATACAATACATAATGAGAATTATATTTTCCTCAGGACTAGTGATCACTAAGAATCCATGTTCAAAGGTTTTGCCTTCTGTACTAAACATTAAAAGTACCTGAGATTTTACCAATTTGCTTTGCTTACCTGTAACTCCTTTTATCTTTACACCTACAATGAGCATTTCCACAAAATTCTTACTGTATTTGATCTTGTCTCTAAGTTGATCAGGTATACAAAAAATTGAGCTACCTCTATCAATCAAACAGTTCCCTCCCCACTGATCAGTCTTAATCTTAATGTACGTGCATCCAAAATCTGAACCATCATCTCTGTTATTGGGTACTTCATGTAAAAGGTTACTTTCAATTTTATCAAATGCTATATCTACACATTTTTTGCAGGGTCTTATCAACCTTACTGGTATCATAGCATTACTTTGGTTACCGATGTTGTCAGGTAAAGACTGAGCACACTGAATTGGTTCCATAGCACAACTGACATCATTTATTACAGAAGGAACACAAAATATATTACTGTCAAAATTACACTCCTGGAAATGGTAAAAAGAACACATTGACACCGGTGTGTCAGACCCACCATACTTGCTCTGGACACTGCGAGAGGGCTGTACAAGCAATGATCACACGCACGGCACAGCGGACACACCAGGAACCGCGGTGTTGGCCGTCGAATGGCGCTAGCTGCGCAGCATTTGTGCACCGCCGCCGTCAGTGTCAGCCAGTTTGCCGTGGCATACGGAGCTCCATCGCAGTCTTTAACACTGGTAGCATGCCGCGACAGCGTGGACGTGAACCGTATGTGCAGTTGACGGACTTTGAGCGAGGGCGTATAGTGGGCATGCGGGATGCCGGGTGGACGTACCGCCGAATTGCTCAACACGTGGGGCATGAGGTCTCCACAGTACATCGATGTTGTCGCCAGTGGTTGGCGGAAGGTGCACGTGCCCGTCGACCTGGGACCGGACCGCAGCGACGCACGGATGCACGCCAAGACCGTAGGATCCTACGCAGTACCGTAGGGGACCGCACCCCCACTTCCCAGCAAATTAGGGACACTGTTGCTCCTGGGGTATCGGCGAGGACCATTCGCAACCGTCTCCATGAAGCTGGGCTACGGTCCCGCACACCGTTAGGCCGTCTTCCGCTCACGCCCCAACATCGTGCAGCCCGCCTCCAGTGGTGTCGCGACAGGCGTGAATGGAGGGACGAATGGAGACGTGTCGTCTTCAGCGATGAGAGTCGCTTCTGCCTTGGTGCCAATGATGGTCGTATGCGTGTTTGGCGCCGTGCAGGTGAGCGCCACAATCAGGACTGCATACGACCGAGGCACACAGGGCCAACACCCGGCATCATGGTGTGGGGAGCGATCTCCTACACTGGCCGTACACCACTGGTGATCGTCGAGGGGACACTGAATAGTGCACGGTACATCCAAACCGTCATCGAACCCATCGTTCTACCATTCCTAGACCGGCAAGGGAACTTGCTGTTCCAACAGGACAATGCACGTCCGCATGTATCCCGTGCCACCCAACGTGCTCTAGAAGGTGTAAGTCAACTACCCTGGCCAGCAAGATCTCCGGATCTGTCCCCCATTGAGCATGTTTGGGACTGGATGAAGCGTCGTCTCATGCGGTCTGCACGTCCAGCACGAATGCTGGTCCAACTGAGGCGCCAGGTGGAAATGGCATGGCAAGCCGTTCCACAGGACTACATCCAGCATCTCTACGATCGTCTCCATGGGAGAATAGCAGCCTGCATTGCTGCGAAAGGTGGATATACACTGTACTAGTGCCGACATTGTGCATGCTCTGTTGCCTGTGTCTATGTGCCTGTGGTTCTGTCAGTGTGATCATGTGATGTATCTGACCCCAGGAATGTGTCAATAAAGTTTCCCCTTCCTGGGACAATGAATTCACGGTGTTCTTATTTCAATTTCCAGGAGTGTACATTTCCTACTTAGATCTTGTTTCACTTCAGTCCACCAATTTGGATACAAATTTTGACTAACAACAGCTAACTTACTCCAGAATGCACATTTATCTATGTTATCATCAATTTGGATCAAAACAAATTTCAAAAAGTTTTCACCTTTATTCTCTAAGCTTACAGATAACTCACCTTTAGTGTTTGGATAATTACTCTGTAGGATATTTATGAAAAACTGCTTTCACTGGACTGGTATCCCATGATTCTCTCTTATATCATCACATTCACACTTACCTTATCTGTATTCACAAATAAGTCTGAAAGTTAATTTTTCGTAAACTCCACAAATACCTGATACTCATCACTGTTATCATAATATTCTTCCAAAATTACTTCATGAATAACATCATTAACAAAACAAGTCCAATCACCATCAAAGTCACACACCTCACCTACATTCAATTCTAATAAACTACCGGTCTCAGACTTACCAGCCTCAGTCATTTCACAGCTCACATTCACATCTACACCAAAAATACCACCTAATTCACATCCAATACAATCATCACCTGTTTAACATACATCAATAACACTGTTTCCAGACCAAGAAAAGAAATCATTAGTATACACTACATCCAAATTCTCATTACTCTCACATTCTCATTTGTGATTAGTATCTACATTACTGTAATTAAACATAGTGTTCCAAAACTTTTGATCAAAAGATAAATGAGATATCTGATGTTCAGATACCTGTGCCACATTTTTAATACTGTGACTATTGTCTAAATGTAAGTGTAAATTGGGGATCCTATACTTGATGTGTTTCCCCGTCCCAAAACTGTGGACCTCCGTTGAGGCAGACTGCCGTTTCCTGAATAGTTGCCTCTATGATTGTTTCTCCTATTAAATTGCTCTTAGTTATCCCCATTGTTCCTATTCTGCTGATGTTCAAAATTTCTGTCTCTATTACCATTATGACCATGATAGAAGCTACCATCATCTCTGTTTCTGTAGTTATTGTGGTATTGATAGCTACGATGCCACAACGTAGGTGCGCTCTGTTAGGTTGGCATTGGGACAATGTCACTGATGACAGTGCCCTCTAGCTGGCACTGTGCAGCTCTATGAGTGCTGCTCCAGATTCTATCCAGTTGATTCAGAGGAGACAACCAAGTAACATTGTTTCTATTTCATAGTGGGTGAGCCACTTCAGATTTTGTCTGTTCATCTGTCAGCTAAATTTAAGTAAAAGAGATATAACCCATACGCAGTACCGAAGCATTTCACCTTTTCCTGCTCCTACTCACTTCCAACATTCGACCTACCCTTCAGTTTACAGGAGCAGACCCACGTGCTGCCATCCAGGTGGGATACAAAAAGTGCCAACGAGGATGCTGCTTTTTTTCCCCCCCTTCTTTCTTTTTTACTTGATACTGCTTTAGCTTTGTCAATTTGTCTTTTTGCGTCAGTGTATGAATGCTTCCCCCATTTGCTATAAGATTTTCTTTTGTGTAAACCATGGCTTCATCACAGGAACAGGCTTCGCTGTCTGATCTTGTACTTTTTCAGGCTCAGCAAATGTCGCAGCTGCTTGCTGCCATAAATGGACTGATCACACTACAAACTGCAGATACTTTGGCAACTCTGATGCCACCACCTGTACTGATGCCAACGATGCCTCCAGCACTGCCGTTTTGTGCCTTCAATCCTGATGTTGAACGCTGGTCAGGATACATTGCCCAGCTTGAGGCACAACTTTGCAGCATACAACATACCAGGTACAGAGTGGCTTGCCTTTTTCATTGCCAACATGGGTGTTGTGTCGTACCGTGTGCTCATGAAATTGTTTCTCACCACCAACCCAGAAACTAAAACTTACGACGAAGTGATTGATGCTTTGAACTCCCACTTCCATGACGGTGTAAATATGGTAACTGCACGTCACAAATTCTTTCGCCCTCGGTGTGGCCCTACTTAGTCCAATAAATCTTGGTTAGCGGACCTTCAGGGACTAACTTCTGATTTTGACTTTAATTGCTCATGTGGACACTCATATGCGGATATAATGACTAGAGACGCTATTGCGCGGAACGTGGCAGATCACAGCATCCGTGAGCAAATCCTCAAATTTAAAAACCCGTCTTTGCAGGAGGTAGTGGACTTGCTAGACAGACAAGATACATTAGACATGGCTACTTCCGTGTTTGCTGTGACACTGGGCATGTGTACTGTTAGCACGGTATAACACGTGCCCTCCCAACCAGCCCCAGCACAGCCGGCCACACTGCGTCGATCGTGCATACGTAAACAAGTTTCAAACCAGGCACCTACTCAGAAACTGAAATCATGTCCGAACTTAGTCTGGCATTCAGCATGATGTGAGGAAACTTTTTGTGACTTTGAACATTTGTGGACATTCTGTTTGCATGCAGCTGGAAACTGGTGCATCAGTTTCTTTACTGAACAGATCAACGTATGACTTGCTTGGTTTGTGCCCACTTCGTCATTCACATTCCATGCTGACTGCATTTACTGGACAGGAAGTCTCAGTGCTCAGCATGTGTAGTTTGCAAGCCACGTATGGTGCAACGACACATACAGTGTCTTTCCATGTGTTCCACTCTAGTGATGCTACAAATATTTTTGGCATGAACGCATTTGAACTTTTGGCCTTGCAATTCAGGACAATGTACTTTACATCAATGCTAGTGACCATGCAGACAGTGTTGCCGCCCTATGCAGTGATTTTGCTGAACTCTTTTCTGATGGCCTTGGTTGCACCACAGACTTTTCAGGCCATGTTGTAGTTAAAGACAATGCCATGCCTGTTTTCCGGTGTCCACACCCGGTACTGCACACACTGCACGACACTGTAGCCACTGAACTTATGCATTTGCAAGACAGTGGTGTCATTGAACCTGATTCTGCTTCACCTATAGTGTGTGTGTGAAGAAATCAAATGGTCGTCTCCAAATTTGTGCTGACTTTACGTCCACAGTAAATCCCCACACAGTGGTAGCTGTGTTTCCCTTACCATGTCCTGAAGACATTTTGGATAAGCTTGGTGCAGGAAAATTGTTTTCCATGATTGACTTGTGGGACGCATACTTTCAGATTCCACTCAATGAACAGTCGCAGCACTGTTTTGTGATCAACACCCACCTTGGATTGTTCAAGTTTTGCCACCTTCCGTTCAGTTGTGCTTCGGCTCCTGCTATTTTTGAGTCTTATTTGCAGCAGTTCTGTGCCACTGTCCCTGGTTGTTCCAATTATCTGGACGATATTGTCATGTCAGGTCGCACCCCTGATGAACATTTGCAGAATTTGCATGCCTTATTTACTGTACTTTTGCAGACAGGACTAAAAGGTAACAGAGACAAGTGCAAATTTTTTCAAACAGAGATTCAGTATTTAGGACATATGATTAACAGACAGGGTATCCACCCCTCGCTGTCACATCTCAGTGGGATTAGAAACTTGCCAGCACCCAGGAACGTGACAGAAATTCAGTCTGTGTTGGGCAAAATTACATATTATATTCAGTATATACCAAATGCAGTGCAGATTGCAGCACCTTTGCATCACCCTCGGCGTAAGAACGTTCCTTTTGTTTGGTCTTTGGAATGTGATGCTGCTTTCCACAAGCTGAAATCTACTTTGTTGAGTGATCGCTGTTTGATTCCTTTTGAACCCTCCAAACCAGCTGTTGATGCATCTTCTCACGGCATCGGGGAGGTTCTCTCACAACACATTAATTCTGTCGATCGCATTTGCGTCTAAGTTGCTCAATTCTGCCCAGGAAAACTATTCTCAAATCGAGTAAGAAGCTTTGGCTATTGTATATGGAGTGACAAAGTTTCATGATTTTTTTTTGTATGGTCGCAAGTTCTATTTGGTCACTGACCATAAGCCTTTAACGTCATTGTTCCACCCATCAAAGCCAGTTCCGGCCTTTACTGCACAAAAGTTGCAACATTGGTCTTTGTTTTTGTCTAACTACAATTACGAAACCTTGTTCCAGCCTACAGCATGGCAATGCTGATGCTTTTTCTCATCTGCCTATCAGTCCTGACGAAGTGCTTGATTCTTCCGAATTGTCATGCATGTTTATTGATTCGCGAGATAAGGAAGTAGCTGATGGTTTTCCAGTGGATTTTCGTCACATTGCTTCAGTGACAGCCGCCAATGCTTCTTTGCAGTATATTCATACTCAATGGCTTCAATCTGCTAACCAGATTAGTGATCCCCTTATAACGCGTTACTTTGCGCAACATCACAACTTGTCCGTACACCATGGTTTTATCTTGTTACGAACTGACAATGATCAGTCTCGTGTGGTTGTACCTCATTTGTTGCAGTCAGAAACCCTCCAATTTCTGCATGCTGGTCATTAGGGAATTGTGCGAACAAAGCAATTAGCACATCGTCACTGCGCTTGGGTCAGCATTGATAAACAAATTGAGAATTTGCTTGCTAATTGTCGCTCTTGCACAGAGCATCAATCTGCTCCCCACCAGTGCTTCTTTGTGTGGCCGACTCCTTCTGCGCCTTGGCAGCGTGTTCATATTTATTTTGCTCATCCTTTCTGCGACACCCGTTGGTTGATAGTCATTGATGCGTACAGAAACTTTCCTTTTGTTGTGCCTATGTCTTCTACTACGTCTGCCAGTACCATTCGGGCTCTGACGTCTATTTTCTGCATTGAGGGCCTTTCTGAAGTTATTGTGTCCAGCAATGGCCCCCAATTTGTGTCCTCAGAGCTTGAAGCATTCTGTGCTGCTAATAGCATTCATCATCTGACATCAGCCCAATTCCACCCCCAGTTGAATGGCAAGGCTGAATGTTTTGTGCATACGTTTAAGTCACAAATGAGCAAGTTGCTCACCACACACTCTCGCGAGCACACGCCAAGGAATTCCCTTGCTTCATATCACTCCCAGCTGCGTGGCACCCATTCCCCAGCACCCATCGTTCACTCCTGCAGCTTTTGCACCCACCGCCGTGCGCTCCCACTGCTTCAACTCGTTATGGCTTGGCGCCGCATGATTTGGTGTTCTATCACGTTTTCTCTGGCAGGCAGCGCTGGGAGCAGGGGCGCATTCTTCGCCTGCTTGGCCGCACCTTATTTGTCATTTCTGGTCCCTCTGGCACTGTCAAGTGACACTGGAACCAGATCCATCTGTGCCGTCCTCAATTTCCTGCCACTGGTTGTTTTCTGGCAGAATAGGGGGCTTCGTGGCTTCCACTGCCTCAGCCCACAACTCCACCGATGGCGCCGCTGCCGCAGGCGCTCTTGCTGACACCACCGCTGCTGATTCAGTCACCTGCACCAGATGGACAGCTCTCGCTGCCGCCACGGCCCCACCTCCGGCCACCGACATGTTCCACCAAGGTGCCAGAACAGATGAATACTGAGGCTGCTGTCACTTCACCACCGACATCACCCATGGAGGTCATTGCTCCACCTCCTCATCCGAGCATACCCAGTGGCAGTGCGTGGCGTGGGCAGGTTTTCCATGGGGCATTTTCCTCGCCCCCTCGCGAGCAATTTGGGGACACTGGTGGACAGCGAACTACAGCAGTTCTGCTATCCGCCCCCTCAGTTGCGCCACCCCTGGGTCACTCCACCCACCGTCGGAAGCCCTACTCAACAATGGTGCATTGTTTCAGGGGGAAGGGGTGTGGTATCGATAGCTATGATGCCACAATGTAGGTGCACTCTGCTAGTTTGGCACTACAACAATGACACCAACAACAGTGCCCTCTAGCCAGCGCTGTGCAGTTCTATGAGTGTCACTCCAGATTCTATCATTGATTCCGGGGAGATGACCAAGTAACACTGTTTCTATTTCATGATGGGTGAGCCACTTCAGATTTTGCCTTTGTACCCTCTAGCTGATGTTTGATTGATGTACAGCTTCACACCTACCTGCTCATCTGTCAGCCAAAGTTAAGTAAAAGAGTTATAGCCCATACACAGTACTGAAGCATTTCACCTTTTCCTGCGCCTACTCACTTCCAACATTGAGCCTACCCTTCAGTTTACAGGAGCTGACCCATGCGCTGCCATCCAGGTGAGATACAAAAGTTATTACCATTGTGATCTCTATCATTTCAATTGTTATGGTACATGCTTCTTCCTGCCGCCCTATCCAGTCTGTCAACATATCATAAAAATTGTTCAAGGAAATGGTCAGGTCCATGTACTAACTCCCACTGCAACCTCTCTGGTAATCACATTTTTAGTGCCTCAGTCAATGTATTTCATCAAATGACCTGTCTAGGTGTGCTAATTTCTTAAGTTAATTCTTACAAAACTCTTTCAGTGTACTGTGCTTATTCCTGTAATTAGGACCATTCAAAAATTCACTTTTAATTCTACCTTGTTCTGCTTCCAATCAAAATTTATTTAAAAAACTTTTCTGAAACTTTGATATGTTTCCAGCTGACTTAAATTTAGATTCACCCAATACATAGCTTCACCTTCAAGACATCTTTTAACAAATTTGAGCTTTTGGTTGTCACTCATGCCTGACACAGAACTATCTCTATAATGGTGCAGAAAATCCACTGGATATAAATTGTCTGATAGAAAACTTTTGATTGGGATGTTGGACCATGCAATACCATTATTTGAATGCAGATTGTTGTGAATGCAATTTTCCTGAACTACTGAAATTTTTTGATCTAAGTTCTGTTCCATTTTTTCCTCTATGGACTTCTGTTGAACTCTGACATCATTAACATTCTTCTCCTGATTTGCAGATTGTGCAACTAACTCATTTTCCAAAGCAATAAATTTATTTCCTAAGACATCAACTTTTTCATTCACACATTTTAATCCATCTGAGAACCTAATTTTTAGCTCCAAAACCTGATTACTAAGTTAGCCTACTTGGTATTGTACCCTGCTCATTTCATCGTTGGTTACAGTTTGTATTTCCATTGACCAATCATTGACTGCACTAAATTTGCTATTTTTACATCGTATACAAAATCATATGAATACTTTCGGGGAAACAGCCAAGAATGTTCAGCAACACAAGAATCGATAGTATTCATGGTATCGGTTATTTCTACAAAAAGAAGAAGGTAAATTGGAGGAGGGTGTCCCATTACAATATCCCCCTCACAAAATTTGGAAACAGATTGTTCACATTATTTTGTGACAGACCACAAGGTTTGCCAAATGGTGTATAAAATGATGCCCAGGATAGCAGATTGATGTACAGGAGTATCTGATACATAACATATTACAGAAAACATAAGAAAAATATCTACTACACAAGTCACAATCTTTGAACAGAAGTCTGTTGCTAAGGCAGAATATTAAAAATTTCTGGGTGTGTGCATTCATGATAAATTGAATTGGAAATTTTGGAAATTTGTGGTAAGGTCTTATGGGACCAAACTGCTGAGGTCATCAGTCCCTAAGCCTATACACTACTTAATCTAACTTAAACTAACTTACACTATGAACAACACACACACCCATGCCCGAGGGAGGACTTGAACCTCCGACGGGGGAGCCGCACGGACTGTGACAAGGTGCCCTAGACTGCGCGGCTACCCCATGCGGCGATAAATTGAATTCAAAGAAGGTTTAGCTCCTTATGTTATTAGCACTACTGGAAATTTTGGTGACAGACATATCAATAAATTAGCCTACTATGCCTATTTTCATTCACTGCTTTCACGTGGCATTGTATTTTGGGGTAATTCATCATTAAGAGAAAAAGTATTCATTGCACAATAGCTTGTAATCAGAATAATAGATGGAGCCACCCAAGATCACCTTGCAGACATTTATTTAAGGAAGTAAGGATATTCACAGTATGTTCAAAATACATATATTCACTTATGAAATTTCTTATTAATAATCCACCTCAGTTAAAAGGTAATAGCAAAGTGCATAGCTACAACACTAGGAGAAAGGATGATCTTCACTATTCTGGGTTAAATATGACTTTGGCACTGAAAGGGGTAAATTATGCTGCCACAAAAATCTTTGATCATTTGCCAAATAGCATTAAAAGTCTGACAGACAGCCAACTAACATTTAAAAACAAATTAAAAGAATTTATGAATGACAGCTCCTTCTACTCAATAGATGAATTTTTAGATATGAAATAGCAACTGTAAAGAAAAAAATATACATTTTGTAAAGAAAACTTATGTTAAACTCACACATTCCGCTTCTTTACAAAATGTTATATTGTGACCCATGCAACAAAAACCAGCTGCAGACTGGGTCACATGTTCAGACAAACAATGTCTGTCATCTAGGCTCCAAGGTCATATTTGCATCATTCCAGTGACTAACATAGAGAGTTGAGAATAACAGCCTTCCTCTAAGGGTTTCAATGAAGCTCTTTGTCTGCAGCATTGTCCCCAGAACAGATTGTGACACCCTGGTTCTGAGGCAGGTGGAAGGTCTGAACCACAGGTTCTGTGACAACCTAGACTGTGACTTCCTAAACCTGCACCATAAGGCCGAGAACAGTAGGGTTCCCCTGAATGAATCAGGTGTGAGACAAGAAACTCAAATCCACTGAGACAGAAATTGAGGCGAAATGAGATATTATTTGAGTAGGAATTAATATCAGGCTTGGGCATAAAATTATAACTATATCCATCTATCGTCCACCAGACTCACCTTCTGATGTAATTGAAAACTCTAGAAAAAACCTCATTTCATCAGTATGTAAGTTCCCTATTCATTCAGTACCATCAGTGGAGACTTTAATCACTGAACAAACATTGGGATAGTTACAGTTTTGTTAGTGAAGGGTGTGACACTACATCCTGTGAACCATTTCTAAATGCCTTCTCTGAAAACTATCTAGAACTCATAGGTTTGAGCACCATTCATGACATGCGTATATTGGGTCTAATAGCATTGAACAGACCTGAGCTCTTTGAAAATGTTCTCTTCGAAACTGATATCAGGACCATGAGTCAGTTGTAGCAACAATGATTACCAAAATACAAAAGAAAAATAAAACAAGTACAAATATTTATGTGTTGAGTAAACAAGGTAATAAAGTGTCATATCTCAGTGAGTAGGTTGAAGCTTTTAGCTCAGGACAGGAGCATGTAGAGGAACTATGACTCAAGCTCGAAAGAATATTTGTCCATTCATTGGACAGATATGTACCCAGTAGAACAGCTCTTGATAAGAGGCATCCTACGGGGTATACAATCATTGTGAAGAAACTTGTAAGAAATTGGGACTACTGCATCATAAATGTAAAACAAAGCATAGGGCTATAGATATGGAGATGCTACATGAAAAGTATTTGACTGTCAAGAGAGAAATGTGCAAAGCCTTCAATGACTACCATAGCAGACCATTTTCACTTTTGCTGGATTTCGCAAAAATATTTGAAAAGGCTGTATTCAAGCATCTCCTTAACCATCTGACTACAAATAATATATTGTCCAAGTCACAATTGGGATTTCTTAAGGGTTCTGATGTAGAGAAAGCTATTTACACTTAAATGAGAATGTACTTAATTCATTAGATAATAAATTCGAGGCTACAGGCATTTTCTGTGACCTGTCAAAAGCCTTTGACTGTGTGAACCACACCATTCTCTAAGTAAATTAGAATATTATGGTGTCACTGGCAGTGCTGTGAAATGGTTTGAGTCTTCATTTATGTCTACATCTACATTTATACTCCGCAAGCCACCCAACAGTGTGTGGCGGAGGGCACTTTACGTGCCACTGTCATTACCTCCCTTTCCTGTTCCAGTCGCATATGGTTCGCGGGAAGAACGACTGTCTGAAAGCCTCCGTGCGCGCTCTAATCTCTCTAATTTTACATTTGTGATCTCCTTGGGAGGTATAAGTAGGGGGAAGCAATATATTCAATACCTCATCCAGAAACGCACCCTCATGAAACCTGGCGAGCAAGCTACACCGCGATGCAGAGCGCCTCTCTTGCAGAGTCTGCCACTTGAGTTTATTAAACATCTCCGTAACACTATCACGGTTACCAAATAACCCTGTGACGAAATGTGCCGCTCTTCTTTGGATCTTCCCTATTTCCTCCGTCAAACCGATCTGGTATGGATCCCACACTGATGAGCAATACACAAGTATAGGTCGAACGAGTGTTTTGTAAGCCACCTCCTTTGTTGATGGACTACATTTTCTAAGGACTCTCCCAATGAATCTCAACCTGGTACCCGCCTTACCAACAATTAATTTTATATGATCATTCCACTTCAAATCGTTCCGCACACATACTCCCGGATATTTTACAGAAGTAACTGCTACCAGCGTTTGTTCCGCTATCATATAATCATACAATAAAGGATCCTTCTTTCTATGTATTCGCAATACATTGCATTTGTCTATGTTTAGGGTCAGTTGCCACTCCCTGCACCAAGTGCCTATCCGCTGCAGATCTTCCTGCATTTCGCTACAATTTTCTAATGCTGCAACTCCTCTGTATACTACAGCATCATCCGCAAAAAGCCGCATGGAACTTCCGACACTATCTACTAGGTCATTTATATATATTGTGAAAAGCAATGGTCCCATAACACTCCCCTGTGGCACACCAGAGGTTACTTTAACATCTGTAGACGTCTCTCCATTGAGAACAACATGCTGTGTTCTGTTTGCTAAAAACTCTTCAATCCAGCCACACAGCTGGTCTGATATTCCGTAGGCTCTTACTTTGTTTATCAGGCGACAGTGCGGAACTGTATCGAATGCCTTCCGGAAGTCAAGAAAAATAGCATCTACCTGGGAGCTTGTATCTAATATTTTCTGGGTCTCATGAACAAATAAAGCGAGTTGGGTCTCACACGATCGCTGTTTCCGGAATCCATGTTGATTCCTACATAGTAGATTCTGGGTTTCCAGAAACGACATGATACTCAAGCAAAAAACATGTTCTAAAATTCTACAACAGATCGACGTCAGAGATATAGGTGTATAGTTTTGCGCATCTGCTCGACGACCCTTCTTGAGGACTGGGACTACCTGTGCTCTTTTCCAATCATTTGGAATCTTCCGTTCCTCTAGAGACTTGCGGTACACGGCTGTTAGAAGGGGTGCAAGTTCTTTTGCGTAATCTGTGTAGAATCGAATTGGTATCCCGTCAGGTCCAGTGGACTTTCCTCTGTTGAGTGATTCCAGTTGCTTTTCTATTCCTTGGACACTTATTTCGATGTCAGCCATTTTTTCGTTTGTGCGAGGATTTAGAGAAGGAACTGCAGTGTGGTCTTCCTCTGTGAACAGGACTAACAGGAAACAAAGAGTGTCATTGTGAAATATGTGTGCAGTAAGCAGTCAGTCTTAATCTCATTGTGAATTAATTACATGTGGTGTTCCTCAAAGTTCCATCATGTGTCCATTGCTTTTTATTGTGTACGTTAATGACCTCTCATGTGTTACATTGCCAGATGCTAAGTTTGTTTTGTTTGCAGATGATAGAAACATTGCAATAAGTAGCAAGTCAAGTACAGATTTAGAAACAGCTGCTAATCAAATTTTCACTGACATTAATAAATGGTTTAAAGTTAATTCACTGTCATTAAACTTTGGAAAGACTCACTATATTCAGTTCAGAACCATGTGTATAACATATGAAGACATGCAGATCGAAGAGGTTGACAGTGTTATTTTTTTGGGATTGCAGCTCGATAATAAATTCAGTTGGGAAGGGCATACCACAGAATTGCTTCAGTGCATAAACAAGAAGGTATTTGCAGTGAGATTGATGTCAGACATAGGATATACAGATATAAAAAAACTTGCATACTTTGCTTACTTTCATTCTATTATGTCCTACAAGATCATATTCTAGGGCAACTCATCAAACAGAGCAAAAGTTTTTAGCATGCAAAAGCACATAATAAGACTCATTTTTGGTGTAAATTCAAGAACATCATGTTGAAACCTGTTCAAGGAACTTTGTATTCTAATCATAGCTTCTCAGTATATTTATTCCTTAATGAAATTTGTTGTAAGTAATATATCTCTATTTCCAACCAATAGATCAATACATAGTATCAATACTAGTAATAACAAGGATCTACATAAAGAGCTAAAATCACCTTGGTCCAAAAAGGGGTCCACTATTGAGGAACACACATTTTCAATAAATTGCCAGCAACCATTAAAAACTTGATTTCAGATAAAGCATGGTTTGAACAGAGTTTGAAATACTTTTTGATAGGCAACTCCTTCTACTCTATATATGACTATCTTAACAGAGACTGTTAGGCCAGCTTAAGTAAAAATGTCTGTTAGATTTCAATTTTGACAGTGCTTGGTCACAACAGTCAAGGTTTGGTATTTTGTGTATGATAAATTTATTAACAGCACATAACAATGTTTCATGCTGACAGAGCATTAATTCTGTAAATATTAGCTGTTCCAGTTTACTGTATTGTATTCATCTATTTTGACAATCTCCTGACAAATGATCAGGGTAGTAATTATTATATTCAAATGTTTTATGTTTTTTATGTTCTACTTTCTGACTTGTTCCACACCCATGAGAATCATCTCACTTTTTGGATCTATGGAATGAAAACTGAACCTAATCTAATCTAATACAGTCAAAAGATCTTTCATAAAACCCAAAGAAATTCTGGTCATATGTAAAGGCTGTCAGCAGTACCAAAGTTAGTGCCCAGACAATCATGTTTGAGATGGGAAAAGAAATTGTGGGTAGCAAACTCAAAGCAGAAATGCTTAACTAGATTTTCAAATGTTCCTCTAAAAAGAAAACCCAGGAATATTGCCCCAGTTTCATTCTTGTACTACTTAAAAGATGAGTGAAGTAGATATTAGAGTCAATGGAACTGAGATACACCTGAAATCATTAAAACTGAAAAATTGAATAAAACTCCAGGGCCCAACAGAGTCCCTATCAGGTTCTATACTGAATTCTGGTGAGCTACCCTTCTTTTAACTGCACTCTAACTGTGCCCAGTAGCTGAAAGAAGGCAAGGGTCGCACCTATTTATAAGAAGGGTAGCAGAAATGAACCGCAAAATTACCATCCAATATCATTAACATACATTTTACACTGTCATAGAATCTTAGAAAATATTCTGAGCCCAAATTTAATGAGTTACCTCAAACATAATTATCTCTTTTACGTATGGATTTAAAAAACATCGATCATGTGAAACCATACTTGCACTTTTCTTACATGACATACTGAATGCTATGGACCAAGGCAGTCAAGTATATGCAGTAGTTCTTGTTTTCCAAAAAGAGTGTGACTCAGTACCAAACACATGTTTATTGTCAAAAGTATGATCTTATGTGATATCAAGTGAAATTTGTGACTGGAATGAGGACTTTTTGGTGTGGAAGACGCAGCAAGTTAATTAGTTTGAGAGTCACTGGCAGATGTAGAAGTAACTTTGGATTTACCTTAGGGAAGTGTGCTATGACCCTTGCTATTCAAGTTGCTTATTAATGATATTGCAGGCAATGTTTATAAGTATTAATAGCAACCTCAGGCTTTTTGGAGATGATGCAGTTATCTACAATGAAGTACTGTCTGAACAGAGCTGCACCAATATTCAGTCAGATTTTGATGATATTCAAAGTGGTGCAAAGACTGGCAACTTGCTTCAAATGTTCAGGAAAGTAAAATTGTGTCTTTTAGGGAACAAAAAAAGTAGTATCCTGTGAATATAATATCAATGAATAACAGTTGGACTTGGTCATTTGATATATATACCTGGGTGTAACAATTTGTAGGGATATGAAGTGGTATTATTAAATATGCTTAGCCATAGGTAATGAAAGTGGGAAACTGAAGTTCATTCGTTGAATATCATAGGAATCCAATCAGTCTACAAAGCAGACTACATACAAAACACTAATACAACGTCACCTAGAATATTGCTCACATGTTTGGGACCCATATCAAATAGGACTAACAGGGAGTATTGAACAGATACGAAGAAGGGCAACAGAAATGGTCAAAGGTTTGTATGAACCATGGAAGAGTGTCATGATGATGTTGAAAGAACTGAGCTGGCGGATTTTTGAAGATAGATGTTAACTGTCCCATGCACACCTATTCAAAAGTTTTTAGTATCAGCTTTAGACGTTGAATCTAGAAATACACTCCAAGACAAAAAGACATACCAATAAGGAATTATCTGAACGGGATGGAAATCAGTAGATATGATGTACATGTACAAACAAATAAATGAATACAACTTCAGAAAAACTGCATGATTTATTTAAGAGAAAGAGCTTCACAAATGGAGCAAGTCAATAACACACTGCTCTACCTCTGGCTCTTATGAAAACAGTTACTCTGCTTGGCACTGATTGATAGAGCTGTTGGACATCTTCCTGAGTGATATCACACAAAATTCTGTCCAATTGGTACATTAGATTACCAAAATCATGATCTGGTTGGAGGGATCTGCCCACAATGCTCCAAACATTCCCATTTGGGGAGAGGTCTGACAATGTTTATGACCAAGGTAGGGTTTGGCAAGCAGGAAGACAAGAAGTGGGAACTCTTATCACGAGTGGGTGGCCATCTTCTTGCTGAAATGTAAGCCCAGGATGACTTGCCATGAACGGCAACAAAAAATAGGGCATAGAATATTGTCATCATACCACTGTCCTGTAATGGTACTGTGGATTACAACCTAAGGGGTCCAGCTGCGAAAAGAAATGGCACCCCAAACGATCACTCCTGGTGGTTGGACCACATGAGCAACAGTCAGGCTGGTATCCCACCACTGCCCGTGGCAACCCCAGACATGTATTCCCTGGTATCAGAGTTCAGTTCGAAGTGGGACTCATCACTGAGATATGAGGCTGATGACTTCTCTGGAGATGCCCCAGACAATGGTGGGATGCCATCCTGGCTGTCACCCCCCGTATAAATGACAGCCCAGAGTGATTGTCTGGGATACCATTTCTTTTCATAGCAGGACTCCTTTGATTGTCATATGTGGCACCCTTACAGCATAGCTGTACATCAACAGTATCCTATGCCCCGTTTTATTTCCCTTCTGGGCAAGGCATCCTGGGCTTACTTTTCAGCAAGATAATGCCCCTTCACATATGGCAAGAGTTTCTGCTGTTTATCTTCAGGTTTGCCAGGTGCCCATGATCAGTTTTGGTCACAATGTTGCAGATTGTGAGCTTCATTGAAACTCGTTCAGCAAGGTTGGTCCTCTTGACCTTCTCTGACAGTCTGTGGAATGAGTACGACTACAAAGCCCAGATGACCATTCCTGTTTGTTCCTGTGTGCTCCACAATCCACAGCTGATTGCACATGTTCCCTCAGTGTCTATCAGAACAGCCACATCAACATGCAACATTTTAAATGAGCCCAAAGGCATACACATTGAATGCATCTGGTGGTTCCTAACATCCCTTACCATCATTTCCCTAAAGGTTTGATTATTCATCACAAATTTGAACTGCTGATGATTAATAGACCCTAACATTTTACATTTGCCTCCCATTGACACAGGACACTGAATATTCCTTAACAGGTTATACTATATTTAACCCTAATATTTAGACACTATCTATGTAGTTTCCGAAATTCCTTCACCAGGGAAGACAAATGGAATATTCCAGAATTTGAAACATGAACAGCTGCTAGCATGAGTTTCTTAAAAGTAGATACCTTAGGGGTTGCGAAGCAACTCAAATCGCTTGATACGGGCAAGTCTTCAGGTCCAGATTGTACACCGATTAGATTCCTTTCAGATTATGCTGATACAATAGCTCCCTACTTAGCAATCATATACAACCGCTCACTCACCGATAGATCTGTAGCTGCAGATTGGAAAATTGTGCAGGTCGCACCAGTGTTTAAGAAGGGTAGTAGGAGTAATCCATCGAACTACAGACCTATATAATTGATGTCGGTTTGCAGTAGGGTTTTGGAGCATGTACTGTATTCAAACATTATGAATCACCTCAAAGGGAACGATCTACTGATACGTAATCAGCATGGTTTCAGAAAACGTCGTTCTTGTGCAACACAGCTAGCTCTTTATTCACATGAAGTAATGGCCACTATCAACAGGGGATCTCAAGTTAATTCCGTATTTCTAGATTTCCAGAAAGCATTTGACACCATTCCTCACAAGCAACTTCTAATCAAGCTGTGGGCCTATGGGGTATCATCTCAGTTGTGTGACTGGATTCGTGATTTCCTGTCAGGAAGGTTGCAGTTCGTAGTAATAGATGGCAAATCATCGAGTAAAACTGAAGTGATATCAGGTGTTTCCATGAACAATACGAGACTGGAACAGAAGGGAGAACTAATAGAGGTACTCAGGATACCGTCCGCCACACACCGTCAGGTGGCTTGCGGAATATGGATGTAGATGTAGATGTAGATGTTCCCCAGGGAAGCGTCCTGGGACCTCTGCTGTTGCTGATCTATGTCAATGACCTGGGTGACAATCTGAGCAGTTCTCTTAGGTTGTTCGCAGATGTGTGCTCCCTACCGCCGTTGGATAAGCAGCTGCAGCAGCAAGTTGTATACTCCTAGCTCACTCATTTGTTACATAGTTTAACTCTTAATTTCTCTGCGTGTTTTTGGTACTTGCATTGTTTAATTCATAAATTTTGGGCGTATTATAGTATTTGAGAGTTGTAGCATCGCTTTTTAGTACCTGAATAGTGTAAATTCACATAGTCGTTTGTCTTCTGTTTTTGTTTTGAACGGCCAGTGTCGGTTGGTCACAGTTAGTGTGCTCCCTGCCGCCATTGGATAAGCAGCTGCAGCAGCAAGTCGTATACTCCTAGCTCACTCATTTGTTACATAGTTTAATTCTTAATTTCTTTGCGTGTTTTTGGTACTTGCATTGTTTAATTCATAAATTTCGGGCGTATTATAGTATTTGAGAGTTGTAGCATCGCGTTTTAGTACCTGAATAGTGTAAATTCGCATAGTCTCCTTCCGCCGCCGAGCAGTGTCAGCAGTGCGCAAGTAGCAGCATTACTGCATTTACAAGGCAATCTTGTATTTTAATAACCATTTAAATTATGTCGGTTTGTTGGCACTCTCTTAGATTAGTTCAGACATTCTTTGCAAAACAGTTTTTAGCATGGATAGGGACTGCAACTGCTGTATTCGGATGCAGGCTGAGTTGGCATCCCTTCGCTCCCAGCTTCAGGCAGTGTTGGCTTCGGTCACACAGCTTGAGGCTGTTGCCAATGGGCATCACTGTGGGGGTCCGGATGGGGGTTTGTCGGGGACAGCCAGCTCGTCCCACGCATCCCCCGATCGGACTACGACTGTGGTTGCCCGGGATACCGCCGGCATTGAGGCTGATCCCTCACCTGTGGTAGAGTGGGAGGTCGTCTCAAGGTGTGGCAGGGGGTGAAAGACATTCCGGAGGGCTGAACGGAAGGCCTCTCCAGTTTGTCTGACGAACCGGTTTCAGGCTCTGTCTCAGGCTGATACTGATCTTCGGCCTGACATGGCTGCTTGTCCTGTTCCAGAGGTTGCCCCTCAGTCTGCAAGATCCAGGCGGTCGCAGAGGGTGGGCTTACTGGTAGTTGGGAGCTCCAATGTCAGGCACGTAATGGGGCCCCTTAGGGAAATGGCAGCAAGAGAGGGGAAGAAAACCAATGTGCACTCCATGTGCATAGCGGGGGGAGTCATTCCAGATGTGGAAAGGCTCCTTCCGGATGCCATGAAGGGTACAGGGTGCACCCATATGCAGGTGGTTGCTCATGTTGGCACCAATGATGTGTGACGCTATGGATCGGAGGAAATCCTCTCTGGCTTCCGGCGGCTATCTGATTTGGTGAAGACTGCCAGTCTCGCTAGCGGGATGAAAGCAGAGCTCACCATCTGCAGCATCATCGACAGGACTGACTGCGGACCTTTGGTACAGAGCAGAGCGGAGGGTCTGAATCAGAGGCTGAGACGGTTCTGCGACCGTGTGGGCTGCAGATTCCTCGACTTGCGCCATAAGGTGGTGGGGTTTCGGGTTCCGCTGGATAGGTCAGGAGTCCACTACACGCAACAAGCGGCTACACAGGTAGCAGGGGTTGTGTGGCGTGGGCTGGGCGGTTTTTTAGGTTAGATGGCCTTGGGCAAGTACAGAAAGGGCAACAGCCTCAACGGGTGAGGGGCAAAGTCAGGACATGCGGGGACCAAGCAACAATCGGTATTGTAATTGTCAACTGTCGAAGCTGCTTTGGTAAAGTACCAGAGCTTCAAGCGCTGATAGAAAGCACCAAAGCTGAAATCGTTATAGGTACAGAAAGCTGGCTTAAGCCAGAGATAAATTCTGCCGAAATTTTTACAAAGGTACAGATGGTGCTTAGAAAGGATAGATTGCATGCAACCGGTGGTGGAGTGTTCGTTGCTGTTAGTAGTAGTTCATCCTGTAGTGAAGTAGAAGTGGATAGTTCCTGTGAATTATTATGGGTGGAGGTTACACTCAACAACCGAGCTAGGTTAATAATTGGCTCCTTTTACCGACCTCCCGACTCAGCAGCATTAGTGGCAGAACAACTGAGAGAAAATTTGGAATACATTTCACATAAATTTTCTCAGGATGTTATAGTCTTAGGTGGAGATTTCAATTTACCAGATATAGACTGGGACACTCAGATGTTTAGGACGGGTGGTAGGGACAGAGCATCGAGTGACATTATACTGAGTGCACTATCCGAAAATTAGCTCGAGCAATTAAACAGAGAACCGACTCGTGGAGATAACATCTTGGACCTACTGATAACAAAACAGACCCGAACTTTTCGACTCTTTAACTGCAGAACAGGGAATCAGTGATCATAAGGCCATTGCAGCATCCCTGAATATGGAAGTTAATAGGAATATAAAAAAAAGGAGAAAGATTTATCTGTTTAGCAAGAGTAATAGAAGTCAGATTTCAGACTACCTAACAGATCAAAACGAAAATTTCTGTTCCGACACTGACAATGTTGAGTGTTTATGGGAAAAGTTCAAGGCAATCGTAAAATGCGTTTTAGACAGGTACGTGCCAAGTAAAATTGTGAGGGATGGGAAAAACCCACCGTGGTACAACAACAAAGTTAGGAAACTACTGGGAAAACAAAGAGAGCTTCACTCCAAGTTTAAACGCAGCCAAATTCTCTCAGACAAACAGAAGCTAAACAATGTCAAAGTTAGCGTAAGGAGGGCTATGCGTGAAGCGTTCAGTGAATTCAAAAGTAAAATTCTATGTACCGACTTGACAGAAAATCCTAGGAAGTTCTGGTCTTACGTTAAATCAGTAAGTGGCTCGAAACAGCATATCCAGACACTCCGGGATGATGATGGCATTGAAACAGAGGATGACACGCGTAAAGCTGAAATACTAAACACCTTTTTCCAAAGCTGTTTCACAGAGGAAGACCGCACTGCTGTTCCTTCTCTAAATCCTCGCACAAACGAAAAAATGGCTGACATCGAAATAAGTGTCCAAGGAATAGAAAAGCAACTGGAATCACTCAATAGAGGAAAGTCCACTGGACCTGATGGGATAGCAATTCGATTCTACACAGAGTACGCGAAAGAACTTGGCCCCCTTCTAACAGCCGTGTACTGCAAGTCTCTAGAGGAACGGAGGGTTCCAAATGATTGGAAAAGAGCACAGGTAGTCCCAGTCTTCAAGAAGGGTCGTCGAGCAGATGCGCAAAACTATAGACCTATATCTCTGATGTCGATCTGTTGTAGAATTTTAGAACATGTTTTTTGCTTGAGTATCGTGTCGTTTTTGGAAACCCAGAATCTACTATGTAGGAACCAACATGGATTCCAGAAACAGCGATCGTGTGAGACCCAACTCGCTTTATTTGTTCATGAGACCCAGAAAATATTAGATACAGGCTCCCAGGTAGATGCTATTTTTCTTGACTTCCGGAAGGCATTCAATACAGTTCCGCACTGTTGCCTGATAAACAAAGTAAGAGCCTACGGAATATCAGACCAGCTGTGTGGCTGGATTGAAGAGTTTTTAGCAAACAGAACACAGCATGTTGTTACCAATGGAGAGACGTCTACAGACGTTAAAGTAACCTCTGGCGTGCCACAGGGGAGTGTTATGGGACCATTGCTTTTCACAATATATGTAAATGACCTAGTAGATAGTGTCAGAAGTTCCATGCCGCTTTTCACGGATGATGCTGTAGTATACAGAGAAGTTGTAGCATTAGAAAATTGTAGCGAAATGCAGGAAGATCTGCAGTGGATAGGCACTTGGTGCAGGGAGTGGCAACTGTCTCTTAACATAGACAAATGTAATGTATTGCGAATACATAGAAAGAAGGATCCTTTATTGTATGATTATATGATAGCGGAACAAACACTGGTAGCAGTTACTTCTGTAAAATAGCTGGGAGTATGCGTGTGGAACAATTTGAAGTGGAATGATCATATAAAATTAATTGTTGGTAAGGCGGGTACCAGGTTGAGATTCATTGGGAGAGTCCTTAGAAAATGTAGTCCATCAACAAAGGAGGTGGCTTACAAAACACTCGTTCGACCTATACTTGAGTATTGCTCATCAGTGTGGGATCCGTACCAGATCGGTTTGACGGAGGAAATAGGGAAGATCCAAAGAAGAGCGGCGCATTTCGTCACAGGGTTATTTGGTAACCGTGATAGCGTTACGGAGATGTTTAATAAACTCAAGTGGCAGACTCTGCAAGAGAGGCGCTCTGCATCGCGGTGTAGATTGCTCGCCAGGTTTCGAGAGGGTGCGTTTCTGGATGAGGTATCGAATATATTGCTTCCCCCTACTTATACCTCCCGAGGAGATCACAAATGTAAAATTAGAGAGATTAGAGCGCGCACGGAGGCTTTCAGACAGTCGTTCTTCCCGCGAACCATACGCGACTGGAACAGGAAAGGGAGATAATGACAGTGGCACGTAAAGTGCCCTCCACCACACACCGTTGGGTGACTTGCGGAGTATAAATGTAAATGTAAATGATGCTGTAATTTACCGTCCAGTAAGGTCATCCGAAGACCAGTATCAGTTGCAAGGCGATTTAGAAAAGATTGCTGTATGGTGTGGCAGGTGGCCGTTGACGCTAAATAACGAAAAGAATGAGGTGATCCACATGAGTTCCAAAAGAAATCCGTTGGAATTCGATTACTCAATAAATAGTACAATTCTCAAGGCTGTCAATTCAACTAAGAACCTAGGTGTAAAAATTACGAACAACTTCAGTTGGAAAGACCACATAGATAATATTGTGGGGAAGGCGAGCCAAAGGTTGCATTTCATTGGCAGGACACTTAGAAGATGCAACAAGTCCACTGAAGAGACAGCTTACACTACACTCGTTCATCCTCTGTTAGAATATTGCTGCGCGATGTGGGATCCTTACCAGGTGGGATTGACGGAGGACATCGAAAGGGTGCAAAAAAAGGGCAGCTCGTTTTGTATTATCACGTAATAGGGGAGAGAGTGTGGTAGATATGATACGCGAGTTGGGATGGAAGTCATTAAAGCAAATACGTTTTTCAATGCGGCGAGATCTATTTACGAAATTTCAGTCACCAACTTTCTCTTCTGAATGCGAAAATATTTTGTTGAGCCCAACCTACATAGGTAGGAATGATCATCAAAATAAAATAAGAGAAATCAGAGCTCGATCAGAAAGGTTTAGGTGTTTGTTTCTCCCGCGCGCTGTTCGGGAGTGGAATGGTAGGGAGATAGTATGATCGTGGTTCGATGAACCCTCTGCCAAGCACTTAAATGTGAATTGCAGAGTAACTATGTAGATGTACGAGGGCAGTAATAAGTAATGCAACACATTTTTTTTCTCGGCCAATTTTGCTTGAAAAAACCGGAAATTTCTTGTGGAATATTTTCAAACATTCCCGCTTCGTCTAGTATAGTTTCATTGACTTCCAGCAGGTGGCAGCGCTGTACAGAGCTGTTAAAATGGCGTCTGTAACGGATGTGCGTTACAAACAACGGGCAGTGATCGAGTTTCTTTTAGCGGAAAACCAGGGCATCTCAGATATTCATAGGTGCTTGCAGAATGTCTACGGTGATCTGGCAGTGGACAAAAGCACGGTGAGTCGTTGGGCAAGGCGTGTGTCATCATCGCCGCAAGGTCAAGCAAGACTGTCTGATCTCCCGCGTGCGGGCCGGCCATGCACAGCTGTGACTCCTGCAATGGCGGAGCGTGTGAACACACTCATTCGAGATGATCGACGGATCACCATCAAACAACTCAGTTGCCAACTTGACATCTCTGTTGGTAGTGCTGTCACAATTGCTCAACAGTTAGGATATTCAAAGGTTTGTTCTTGCTGTGTCCCTCGTTGTCTAACCGAACACCATAAAGAGCAAAGGAGAACCATCTGTGCGGAATTGCTTGCTCGTCATGTGGCTGAGGGTGACAATTTCTTGTCAAAGATTGTTACAGGCGATGAAACATGGGTTCATCACTTCGAACCTGAAACAAAACGGCAATCAATGGAGTGGCGCCACACCCACTCCCCTACCAAGAAAAAGTTTAAAGCCATACCCTCAGCCGGTAAAGTCATGGTTACAGTCTTCTGGGACGCTGAAGGGGTTATTCTGTTCGATGTCCTTCCCCATGGTCAAACGATCAACTCTGAAGTGTATTGTGCTACTCTTCAGAAATTGAAGGAACGACTTCAGCATGTTCGTAGGCACAAAAATCTGAACGAACTTCTCCTTCTTCATGACAACGCAAGACCTCACACAAGTCGTCGCACCCGAGAGGAGCTCACAAAACTTCAGTGGACTGTTCTTCCTCATGCACCCTACAGCCCCGATCTCACACCGTCGGATTTCCATATGTTTGGCCCAATGAAGGACGCAATCCGTGGGAGGCACTACGCGGATGATGAAGAAGTTATTGATGCAGTACGACGTTGGCTCCGACATCGACCAGTGGAATGGTACCGTGCAGGCATACAGACCCTCATTTCAAGGTGGCGTAAGGCCGTAGCATTGAATGGAGATTACGCTGAAAAATGGTGTTGTGTAGCTAAAAGATTGGGGAATAACCTGGTGTATTTCAATGCTGAATAAAACAACCCCTGTTTCAGAAAAAAAATGTGTTGCATTACTTATTGAACTGCCCTTGTAGATGTAGATGTAGATGAATGGAATGTCTATAAATATTGCTGGTCTAGTTGGAATTTATGTTTATGATCTATCAGATATGAAGCAGATTAAATTGAATTAATAATGTTTGTTAACTGTGACTAGATTTTTCCTTTTTCAAAAAATAATTTCATGTCTTCATTGTGCACCTAGTGTTGAATCTTTTTTCCTAAAGATAAAAAAAATACGAATATCATTAGCTCTTGTATACAGAAAAACCCACCACTGCACAATAGACCTGCCAAAGAAACCTGAAAGGCTTTGCTGAAATTATTCATTGGTGAATGACTGTGTCTGCTGTGAAAAGCTGAGTCTGGTCTAAAAATCAGGGAGTTTGTCTAACGTGCTATGATGAAGCTCAGTGTGGAGGATGATCAGATATTCTGGCCATGCTGTACATTAACATGCCATTCCATTTCTTAAAAGCTTACATAAATCACTATGAGCATGCTTCAAGATTTTATCAACCCATCAACCTTCACAAGTCCCTGGGTCTTACATAGATAGTTCCTGGTACATTCACTGAACATAATAATAAATGATTAATATGGATAATTATATATTGCTTGAATTTTCACAGTTCACAGCTTCTTTGTTATGTAACCTAATGAGTAGATTCTTGTTCCACAGTAGACATACTTTGATAAATTACAACTTCTCCTTTAATAGTATCCAACAATGTAGCTTAACTAAAACAGTGTGATGCAATCCCCTTCAATCTGTACATAGTCTAAAACATAAGTCATTCAAATAAAATCTCTCAAGTTTATATTGATATTGTGTGGAGTAAGCATCACTTGTTCCAGAGAATACACAGTTAACTCACATCAGTCACTTCTCTATCATTGCTGGCCCCACTCAGTCATGCAGCAAAATTTCCCATAATATATGCTGTACACAGATACTGAGAAGTTCATAGAGGGATGGGGATACCATTTGGTTCCCCATGGTATATACTGAGTCATTCACACTGATTACAAGTATCCTTTTTGAAATTAGTCATTAACTTTGAAGTTTAAATTCTTTGAATTTCAGAAATTACCTAACTTGAAATATCTTGCATTTGAATTTAAAGTGAGCATTATTGATTAGCATTGATCAGTTGATTCTGGTTTTCTGGTACATGACACTGAGCTACCTTAAAGTTTGACCAAGGTTGAGTTTCAAAAGGTCAGCTGGGTTTACTTTACTTTAGCTGCTATCATGCCTGTTAAATTACCAGTTTAGTTCTAGGGTTTCCTTTCAGAAGGTACGTCAAAGGGAAATCACAGTAAAACCTCAACAATACCACAGCCAACACTGATTTACATGAGTTTGTGGCGTAGAGCACCATAAATATCGATATTTGTTCTGTGCGTAAGTGTGCTATCTTTGAGGAGAGGGCTTTGGGCAGGATGTTGGACGCTAACGGCAGTTAGCCTCCGGACTTGTATCCGTGTAGAAGCTAAGTGTGAATAAACCTGTATCTGAGAGAATTCTAGTTGTTTACCTACAAATATTCTATATTCCCTCACTGGTGACCCTGTTTTTGTGTAATACGCATCCGAGTTACCGCCCGAAGGTTATTTACGCGCCTACTGCATCGGGTTTCTCCGCGATTGCGAAGGCCTTTGTTCAGCTCCAGACAATGGCCTTTCAGCATTCACCGCCACCCGGATTCCAGCAACATCTCTCCAGCACTCCTGCTGTCATAGTGGACATGCCACAAGAATCTTCAGAATCCTTCAGCCAGAACATGCAGTGGAATTCATTGAGTGCCGCCAGTTTCTTCTAACCACCAACGGTCGTGGACTCTGGCTTTGTTAGCCTGGACCTTCCCACGTGTTCTCCACAGAGTGTTGGTTGGAACATTCCTCCTCCTGTGTCGAACACACAATTCAATACAATTCGTGGTGTCGAGCGAGGTTTTGCTACTTTGGAAAATCCAGTAGTAAATTCAAACTCGAATCAGTTTCCGCCACGTGTGTATCCTTCCGTGCCGGCTAGTCAACAGGTGTTCAATGCTCGCCGAACAGCAAATATCACACCGAGTGTGCATCCTAGTGGACGTGTGTGGGATCCTTGTGTTGCTTCTAATCAAGTCAACAATTCTGTGCTGGACAGTAATTACTCCGACATCTACAACCAGCCCCACCACTCACGGTCAAGTGAATACCGTGTGCATAATGGACATTCACCGGCGTACTTAAGCACTTGTGGCTTCTCTCCGAGCTACCACGTCAATGAGAATGCACATTTTGACGACGATCCTCACACTGTTCGAGCGTCCGTCGCTTCTCAGCCGCCCCCCTCCCCCGGCGTCAAGTGAATTTCGCGATTCCCGCATTATGTGATGTCAATAATTCGGACTCACAATCTTCGGCATGCTCTACTTCCATCCGAAGTAATAGGCGCACCTCCGCAGTGACTGCAGTGCTGAATCTGCGAAATTACCAGACTTCAAACCTGCTCACCCAGAGTTCTGGTTTAACCTGGTTGAGCAAACATTCAATGTCTGTGCTTTGGACGACGACACACGCTTCGCCTGCCTCATGAACCATCTTCACGACCGCGTCGATTTAATTTACGATCTGGTCAAAGCACCCCCCTTAGCAGGGAAGCATGCTGTGGCGAAACAGACGATACTGGAGTGCGTCTCTAAAACCAGGAGAGAAAATGTGCGACAGCTCATCTATGAAGAGCGTCTCGGTGACAGGTCTCCGTCCCAGCTGTGGTGGTGCATCCATCTTCTCGTCAATGAGCAAGTTATGCCTGATGACACGCTCGCAGAAATCTGGACTGAAAAGTTGCCTTTGCCTGTCCAGACTGCAATCTCTGCATATGAAGATAGGCCAGTAAATGAATGTTTACACGCCGCTGACAGAGCATACTCCGCCAGGCAATGTGAGCTCCGTGCACTGCATTCTGGACGTGACCGCACTAAGACGCTTTCTGACGCCACGCCCTTGTCTGGTGCTGCTAATAACAAGTTTGTTAAACTAGCCACCCTGCCTGCCCCTTCAACTTCCCGCAACGACAGTGCATCGGCCTCTGTGGAAGACTCTGGGGCACATACTCTGTCACCTAGCAACTACCCACAGGAGCACAGGCCCGCCCAACCTTACTGTTTCTTCCACGTGAGATTCGGGGAGCAAGCTCGCAAATGCCAGTCACCATGTTCTTACCCAAACTCCAACTGCAGGTAGGCTACGGTGCCACCTCCTGCGATGTAAACAACGGGCACCATCCCACGTTGCACTCCATTTCGGACAATAACAGTAAGTGTGGTCGAGTCTATGTTCGCGATTTACGATCAGGTGTATGTTTTCTGGTAGACACTGGCGCAGACGTCTCTTTGCTGCCGGTTCGCCTAGCAACCAATAAAGTGCAACCACACAAAACAGTACTTCATACAGTGAACTTGTCTACCCTACAGTGTTCGGGTTCCACTTTGTATACAGTGAAACTTTCGCCCGAGTGTAAGCTGGAGTGGACGTTTCTAGTGTCAACAATTGAAGAACCTATTCTCGGAATTGATTTCCTCAAGCACTATCAGTTGTCACTAGATTTTGTGTAAAATACTGTGTTTTACCCCCTCATTAACAAGCATATTCCTTTCGCTTCACTGAGTTACAGTTCGGCTAACACCAAACATGTGTGCTGTGCTAAGAAGTGTGTAAACCTATCCTTGGAGCTGCAATCTTGAACAAACAAGTGGCTAGTAGAGTGCACCAAGTCTTCGAAGTTGCGGATGGAACGTACGGAAATGCTGCTGCATCTCCACGACATACACCACGAGTTGGCCCCCACACAACAACGCCTCGCGGCACTACAAGCAGACGACTCGTCGGCTACAGACAAGGTCAGTCCATGCCAATTGAGTGTTCCCATGCCCGCGCATGTTAACGACAATGTTGTGAACTCTGTAAACTGTATCAGCACCCCCTTTTGTAATGATAGGGTATGCCCGAGTGCTCATGCTCCTTGCGTTCCGAATCGACAACTAACTTGCCAAGCTCATGGCAATGAACTACGGCCATCTGCTGTTCGGCCATGCCCACTCGTGCCTACAGCACTCGTAGTGGCACGGCCCGCTACCAAGAACCAGTGTACCAACCTCGCCCATGTTAACATGTGTGTGGCCTTTACGCAGCCTATGAGCGGGTGGCACACCTGTACTTCCATGCCCTCAGCGCCACAGCTTGGCCCGTCCACCACTGCCTGCTCCGCTTCACAGACATCTGACTGTCGTGCCGCACCACGTATTGCAGTAGTCACTAATGGCACAGTTCATCGGTTACATCTAACTGATGGGCCGCCCATATTGCAACGCCCACGCCACCTCAAGCTGGAATTTATGAAAATTGCAAAAGAACAATTAGACGATCTGTTACAAAAGGGAATAATTGAACCTTCTTCTGGTTGCTGGGCTAGTCCTATCCTGTTTGACCAAAAGAAAGATGGTACTTGGCGTATGGTCGGAGACTATAGGCGTTTAATTTCCGCACCATCATTGATAAATATCCGGTCCCACACATCGCAGACTTCAATCATGCGCTCGCAAGTGCAAAGTACTTCTCTGTTTTGGACTGTAAGCACGCATTTCATCAGATTCCTATGGCTCCAGAGGATATTGAAAAGACTGCCATAACCACTCCTTTCGGGCTGTTCCAATACAAATTTATGCCGTTTGGGTTGAAAAACGCCCCCCAAACGTGGCAGCGTTTCATCAATCAAACTTTATCCCATGTAGACTTTTGTTTCATATACATGGATGACATATTGGTTTTTGCTTCTACTTTGGAACAGAGTGAGGAGCGTGTTCAAGTTGTGACAGATATTTTAGCAGCCGCTGGTATTGAACTGAACAATAAAAAGACTCAATTGCACCAGTCATCCGTCACATTCCTAAGTTATGTTGTGTCATCGGACAGTCTGACACCACCACAGGACAAGATCAAGCCTGTTCTTGAGATGCTACGCCCTCAGACCTATAGGGAATTACGCAGGTTCATTGGAACAGTTAATTATTACCGGAAACATTTGCCAGCCGCTTCTGCGGTGCAGGCTCCTCTCACAGATGCTCTCACTGGCCCACAAACTTCTGGCACCCGCCAGGTACCATGGACACCAGACATGGACGAGGCATTTAATGAACTCAAACAGCTGTTGGCCTCCGCTGTCACTATTGCTCACCCACGGGCGGACGCCACAATGTTTATCACCACTGACGCTAGTGACAATGCTATCGGCGCAGTACTGAGTCAGACATACAACGATGTTACGACCCCCCAACTTTCCACATTGGTGGAATCAGTTGTTTCCTGCCACATTTCAGTTCTTGTATTTCACTGATATGTGATGTTACCTGTTGTGGAAATTGTTCCTATGACTTGTTTAGTTCTGTTATTTCAGTTGCTAATTCTGTAACACTTGTACCAGGGTTTGCCTGTTGCTGGACAATCCCAGTTATTTCATTCTGTAAGACAATAAAATCCTCCTTACTTGGTAAACTGACTAAGTACTCTTTAATGGGTACAATGGCCAAGTCATCCTTAGTGGGTAGACTGGCTAAGTCCTCCATAGTGAGCATTTCGAACTGCCTAGCAGAAAGTAATATTAACTGTTCTAAAATTTCTACCATTGGATCTGCCTCACCTACTCCTTCTAAAGGCAGTACATTAGCTTATTGTTTTAAATTATTGCTGCTTCGTGTTTTAAGCTGATATCTAGTTTTCACCATAACACAGAAATTCTACAAAACCTAACAGTCTCCCTTCCTAGAAATAGGTAAGTTCACTCTTATAGCTGAAGTCACATTTAATAAAATATTTGCTCTCTACACTGAAATATTCATATTTAATCCTACTATTAACAGACACTGGTACTCTTTGAGGATACAAGAAAACTACTATACATTTACTTGTGAGCTGGTATCAGTGAACATCTGTTCATAATTAATGTATAGAGTTTAACTCACCAATACTGTGTCAACTGGATACGATCTCCTCTGCATAGTAGTTTATTATCTCCTCCAGAAGCCAACAGCTATACAGGAAACATAATACAAACAAATTACTTCCAGCTACAACATGTAAGTCATGTCACTGGTCTCCATTTACATTATACCTAACTTGAATAATTAAATAATATATATGTAATTTGATGCTGGCTGTCAGGTTAAAAAAATGTGAATAAAGGTTGCTGGTCTAGAAGGAATTTAGATTTATAGTCTATCAGATGTGAAGCAGATTAAATTGAATTCAAAATGTCTGTTAACTATACTAGATTTTTCTTTTTGTAGAAAATAATTTCTATGTCTTCTTTGTCCACCTGGTGCTGAGCCATTCTGTTAAATATCACACAAATGTGAGTGTCATTAGCTCTTGTAGTACAGTAGACATCAACACCACATAATAGGTCTGCACTGAAATCATTTGTCAGTGAATGACTGTCTCTCTCATGAAATGCTGCATCTGATCTAAGACTCAGGAAGTTCATCTGATGTGCTATGATGAAGCTCAGCATGGAGGTTGACTGGATATTCTGGCTGTGTTTTACATTAACGTGCACTTCCATTTCTTAAAAGTTTACGTAAGTTGCAAAGTATGCATTTTAAGATTTGACCAACCTGTCAGCCTTCGTGCTTCCCTGGACCTTACATAGAGAAAGTTCCTAGTGCATAAAATAGGGCTCAATAATTATCAAGAAATTTACTGAACATATATTGATTAATATAAATAATTATCTATTTCCAGAATTTCCACAGTTCACAACTTTATTATCCTTTAACACAACGATTAGGGTCTTATCCCACATTGGATGTACTTTGATAAATTATATCTCCTTCAATGGCATCCAGCAATCTAGCTTAACTAAAATAGCATTACATAATCCCTTACAATTGGTACACAGTCTCAAGTAAAAGTCATACAAAGGAAATCTCTCAAGTTCAGATTGTTGTTCTATGGAGTAAACGTCACTTGTTCCAGAGAATACAGAGCTAATTCACTGAAGGCATTTTGATATCATTGCTGGCTGTGCTTGGTCGCATAGCAAAATTTTACATAATATGCATTGTACACACATACTGAGAAGTTCATAGAAGGATGGGAATAGCAAGGTGAAAAGAGGCCTACTGGTGCAGTTTTAGTGGCAATGGATGGGGGCTGAATGCAGCATCTTGACTTCTCCCTCGTCCCTGTCTCACTAGTACAAAATGCCTAGACCTACCATTTACGTGCCACCCACAGTCAGACCTTGCACTTCCTCTAGAGAAGATGGCATCCACAGGAAAGCATAGTTTCTGAGGTACCTTTGGTACCTCTGTTACATTATTCTCAGTAGCACTTTCAACACATCTGTACACAGCAGCTCCAAATTACTTAATGGTACTCCGTGCAGTTTCCAGCATGTACCGGGTGATCAAAAAGTCAGTCTAAATTTGAAAACTGAATAAATCATGGAATAATGTAGATAGAGAGGTACAATTGGAATGACATGGGGTTTTATTAGAACCAAAAAAATACGAACGTTCAAAAAATTTGTCTGACAGATGGCGCTTCATCTGATCAGAATAGCAATAATTACCATAAAAAAGTAAGACAAAGCAAAGATGATGTTCTCTACAGGAAATGCTCAATATGTCCACCATCATGCCTCAACAATAGCTGTAGTCTTGGAATAATGTTGTGAACAGCACTGTAAAGCACGTCCGGAGTTATGGTGAGGCATTGGTGTCGGATGTTGTCTTTCAGCATCCCTAGAGATGTCAGTCGATCACAATACACTTGTGACTTCAGGTAACACCAAAGCCAGCAATCACACAGACTGAGGTCTGGGGACCTGGGAGGCCAAGCATGATGAAAGTGGTGGCTGAGCACACGATCATCACCAAACGACGCGCGCAAGAGATCTTTCACGCGTCTAGCAATATGGGGTAGAGTGCCATCCTGCATAAACATCGTACGTTCCAGTAGGTGTTTATCAGCCAGGCTGGGGATGATGCAATTCTGTAACATATTGGCATACCTCTCACCCGTCACGGTAGCAGTTACAAAACCAGAATCACACATTTACTCGAAGAAAAAAGGCCCGATAATGGTAGATGTGGTAAATCCAACCAATACCGTGACTTTCTTGTCATTCAATGGAGTTTCCACAACAGTTCTAGGATTTTCGGTAGCCCAAATTCTGCAGTTGTGGGCATTGACAGACCCTTGGAGCGTGAAATGAACTTCACCGGTCCACAACACGTTACTCAACCAATCATCATCTTCCACGATCTTTTGAAACGCCCACACCACAAATGCCCTCTGCTTCACTAAATCGCCAGGAAACAGTTCATGATGCTGATGGATTTTGTACAGATAGCATCGGAGAGTACACCTAAGTGCCAAACAAACAGTAGTGTATGGAATGCCGGTGCAATGTGCAACTGCACGAGCACTGACTTCCCCGTGCATAGACAAACCCGCTACAGTCTCCATTTCTTCCTGAACTGTCTCAGCAGCATTATGCCTTTTGCTCGGTTGGCCACTACGGAGTCTATTGTCTAAACAACCCATGGCTTCAAACTTCAAAATCATTCTCACCACAGCTGCATTTGTCAACGGACCTTTACCTATTCGAATCCCCTTCCTATGGCGATAGGATGGTAACGCTGAACTAGCACATTCCCTATTCTGATAATACAGCTTCACTAAAAGCGCCTTTTCAGGTAACGTCAACATGCTGCGACTGCTGGCGCATCTGATTCTCTCTCTCATTACAGCTCCTTTTATACACAATTGTCATGCACAGTCACTGATGTTTTGCTGTCCAGAGCCATCTGTCGGACATTTTGTGAACTTCGTTTTTTGTTTGTTTCTAAAAAATCACCCATGTCATTCCAAGCATGTGTGTCAATTTTTACCCTCTATCTACATTATTCTGTGGTTTATTAAGTTTTCAAATTTATACTGACTTTTTGATCACCCGGTACATAAACTAACTCAGCCCATGTCCAGTAGCACTGTATAGTGGCTGGTGCAATAGTTCAGAGAACAGTCAACAAATAACTTTAAATTAAGCTTTTTGGTTCTCTTTTAATTTGTGTGTCTGATATGCTACAAGTATTGCCAGTTGCTTTTAAGAATTGAAGGAATTAACAGACAAAAAGTGATATCAGTTATGACAACAGAAGAACCTGGGACAAAATTAACTGATTCCCCAAAACATTTTTGAGGTAATGGGCTCTAATAAACTTTGAAATAGCAGTACTGTATGATTAATGTGGACAATATACACTTGGGTTAGAAAAATAAATGCTATGTTAGTTATAATATACACACCTCAATAAAAGTTTGGAATACCACAGGGTTATCATAGAGTTTACTACAGTGACTTTTTATAATACACCAACTGAGGCTTATACAATACCTTATTAACAAAATGAAAATAATTACTTCTGAAAACAAGAACGATTTTGGTTAGTTACTTCAAATCATTATGTAACAAAGCAGGCTCTCTCCTAAGTGAACATCTCGAAAACAAAAACAGTGAAATCTTTAAACCATTACAAAACAAAGCAGACTCTCTCCTACAGGTACAGCTTGAAAAACAACAACAGTGAAAATCTTTATCTCATGATGACGATCATCAGTCTTTAGTAGTGAGTATGTCCTCCCTGTACCCGCCTGGCTAGCCGTGCGGTCTAATGTGCTGCTTCCCGAATGGGAAGGCGTGCCTGTCCCTGACATGAATCCAAATGGTTCAAATGGCTCTAAGCACTATGGGACTTCATCTGAGGTCTTCAGTCCACTAGACTTAGAACAACTTAAACCTAACTAACCTGAGGACATCACACACATCCATGCCCGAGGCAGAATTCGAACCTGCAATCATAGCAGCAGTGCAATTCCGAACTGAAGCACCTAGAACCACTCAGCTACCACCGCCGGCTGGCACGAATCCACCCGGCACATTAGTCTCAAGGTCTGGTGTGCCGGCCAGACTGTGGGTGGTTTTTAAGGCAGTTTTCCATCTACCTCAGTGAATGCAGGCTCGTTCTCTTTACACTGTGTTGGTGATTGCTGCGCAAACCCTGTCTCCATGTATGCGTACACCGTCATTACTCTACCAGGCAAACATTTGGGGTTACACTCGTCTGGTATGAGATGTTCCTGGGGAGGTCCACTGGGGGCTGAACCACACAATAAGCCTGGGTTCAGTGTGGGGAGGCAGCGAGGTGGGTGGACTGCTGTGGCCTGATATGGGGTTATGAACGACTAAGGGCTATGGCAGGACGAAGCCTCTCTGTTGTTTCTAGGTCCTCGGTTTAATACAAAATACACAATGTCCTCCCCACACATGGATGAGTTCTTCCACTCTGTGGGGCATGCTCTGTATGAGACTATCAAATTTATCTTGGAATATGAGGTCCCACTCTTCTATGGCAATGTCTGTGAGATCCTGAAGATTGTCAGACATTGTGAAATGGCCACCGTCAACAGGGTCCATGCATGCTCAATTGCATTCATGTCTAGGGAATGTGCTGGCCAATGCATTCGGTTGATGTTGCATCTTTGAAGATACCAAGATGTTACTAGAGTATGTTGTGGTCTTGTATTTTCATTGACTAGGACAAAGTTGTCACTGATTTCACATCCGTAGGGCCTTACAATCATCTGTAGAACCTCTTGGAGATATCTGGGACCAGTCAAATTGCTGTAGATGGGAATTACAGGGGTCCATGGTCCCATCATTATAGCTACCAAGAAGATTACACTTCCATGATCAGCAACATCTTGCTGTGTATGACGTACTGAAAGTGAGCCACTATCCTGACTCTATCAGAGTGTTGTATGCCTCTACATGACATGTTACTGCAATGCTGAACACAAACTGAATGAAGTTGTTGTTGGCACTGAACTGGTCACAGCTTACTGCTGTGGTAGCAGTATGTTTACATGATTGGTAAACAGCCACAAAACATACCAGTAGTAAACATCATGCAGCATATGGGCTCCAACTGGGCTATGCGAGAAGTGCCTAGGTCAATGAGACCTCTAGTATCATAGGCTACATTTTATTATGGTCTTCCAAACTTTTCTTGAGCAGTGTGTGCTACAATAACTGCAAATCACAAATGCCTAGTTACTACTACATACAATGTCCACAAAACTATTAACTTTTTGTGGGAAATACTTATCAGTAATTGTATTTCTTTAGTGTTTTTATGGGAACATGTCGTATCACTTTTGTACAGTTCTGGCATCTAGTGGTAGTCCACTGCACCAGCTGTAGTTTCTGTTTGTTGTGCAATACAGCTCTCAGGGCTGTGGGAAATATATATCCCACAAAGTAGCATTGTTTGAAAGTTTCTTGGGCAGTACATTTAGCATGAAAGTGGTTACTGCAAGAGCTGGGAAGTATACTTACCACAAAATTAGTATGTTTTCTGTGGACCTTGGGAATCATACTTCCCACCAACTTTGTCATTTTACAAAGATTTTTGGAATATGTCTTAACAGGTCTGAATGTGCCTGACATCTTGTGGTACTACACTGTGCCAGATGATTAAAAACTACTACAACAATCAGTTTCTGTTTGTCTGGGGATCTCTACTATTGTCACTTGTGAAGTCAGAAAAAATGGCTTTGTTTCTGTAGTAGGAAACACACTTATCACTAAAATAGTATCTCACAGAAGGGCCATGAGAGATATTCATACCACCATAGTGTCTGGTCCTAAATTACAAAAATAAAACCATACAAAATACATATGGACCAATGATCACAATTCTAATACAATAAAAACTTGAGCTTACTGAATCACCACAGAAAAAATACCTACAAAAGGATTAACTTCTGAAAATTCCCAAAAATCTAAGTCTGTTTATATAGATATACACTGACACTTGAAGTAAACAATGTTTTTACTTGAATGAGAATATGGAAATGCTGTGTGGCTAGGGCCTCCCATGGGGTAGATCGTTCGCCTGGTGCAAGTCTTTCAAGTTGATGCCATTTCAGTGATTGCATGTCAATGGGGATGAAATGATGATGATAAGGACAACACACCAACCAGTCCCTGGGCGGAGAAAATCCCTGATCCAGTGAGGAATTGAACCCGGGCTGTTAGGTATGACATCCCGTCGCACTGACCACTCAGCTACCAGGGGCGGACAATGAGAATATCAATCAAACATAACCATGTTAGCTACCAGTACCTTACAAAACTGCTCAAAATTTTTTTTGCACCACCTGCAAAGGTGTGTGGTCTTAGATACAAAATGAGTAGGGAATGAAAGAGTGGGCCTTCCCAAACTAACAAGAAAATAGGTTTCCTGTGAAATAAAAACAAAACAATTACCAAAATGAAGGCAGTCTGTTAGAAAGTGTACAACTATGAAAGCAGACATCTGTGAAATCTGAATCTGCTGTTGAGTAATATTCAAAATTTGTTGCCGCATACAATTCACTGCAATGTGGTTTAACAACATTGTTCCTCAAACTTGTCCCACTGTTTGATCCAGTGTGTGAGGAAGATTCTTGTGCTGATGAGCTGCAACTTGCAAGTATTCTCAGTTATATTCATGTCAGCATATATCTCATTCAATTCCATTCATTTGATTCCTGACACTTAGAAGAAGGTGCTTATGAAATGGGCACTGTATACTCATGTATTATCACTGAAATACTGACTGTATTGGTGGACAATACAGTCAGGAGTAGGGAAAATGCAACAGGGAATAACAATATTAATGTGCTAATAGTAAACTGCAGCAGCGTCTATAGAAAGGTCCCAGAACTGCTCTCATTAATAAACGGTCACAATGCCCATATAGTACTAGGAACAGAAAGTTGGCTGAAACCAGATGTAAACAGTAATGAAATCCTAAACTCAGATTGGAATGTATACTGCAGAGACAGGCTGGACAGTGAAGGGAGAAGCATATTTATAGTGACAAGAAGTGCAATAGTATCGAAAGAAATTGACGGAGATCCGAAATGTGAAATAATTTGGGTGAAGGTCACGGTTAAAGCAGACTCAGACATGGTAACTGTATGTCTGTATAGGCCCCCTGGCTCAGCATCTGTTGTGGCTGAGCACCTGAAGGATAATTTAGAAAATATTTCGAGTAGATTTCCCCACCATGTTATAGTTCTGAGTGGAGATTTTAATTTGCCGGATATAGACTGGGAGACTCAAACATTCATAACGGGTGGCAGGGACAAAGAACCCCCTGAATTTTTTTAAAGTGCTTTATCTGAAAACTACCTTGAGCAGTTAAACAGAGAACTGACTCATGGCAATAACATATTAGACCTTCTGGTGACAAACAGACCCGAACTATTTGAAATAGTTAACGCAGAACAGGGAATCAGCGATCATAAAGCGGTTACTGCATTGATGATTTCAGCTGTAAATAGAAATATTAAAAAAGGTAGGAAGATTTTTCTGTTTAGCAAAAGTGACAAAAAGCAGATTACAGAGTACCTGATGGTTCAACACAAAAGTTTTGTCTCAAGTACAGATAGTGTTGAGGATCAGTGGACAAAGTTCAAAACCATTGTACAATATGCGTTAGATGAGTATGTGCCAAGCAAGATCGTAAGAGATGGAAAAGAGCCACCGTGGTACAACAACCAAGATAGAAAACTGCGGCGGAAGCAAAGGGAACTTCACAGCAAACATAAACATAGCCAAAGCTTTGCAGACAAACAAAAATTACGCGAAGCGAAATGTAGTGTGAGGAGGGCTATGCGAGAGGCGCTCAATGAATTCGAAAGTCAAGTTCTATGTACTGACTTGGCAGAAAATCCCAAGAAATTTTGGTCTTATGTCAAAGCGGTAGGTGGATCAAAACAAAATGTCCAGACACTCTGTGACCAAAATGGTACTGAAACAGAGGATGACAGACTAAAGGCCGAAATACTAAATGTCTTTTTCCAAAGCTGTTTCACAGAGGAAGACTGCACTGTAGTTCCTTCTCTAGATTGTCACACAGATGACAAAATGGTAGGTATCGAAATAGATGACAGAGGGATAGAGAAACAATTAAAATTGCTCAAAAGAGGAAAGGCCGCTGGACCTGATGGGATACCAGTTCGATTTTACACAGAGTACGCGAAGGAACTTGCCCCCCTTCTTGCAGCGGTGTACCGTAGGTCTCCAGAAGAGCGTAGCATTCCAAAGAATTGGAAAAGGGCACAGGTCATCCCCGTTTTCAAGAAGGGACATCGGACAGATGTTCAGAACTATAGCATCGATCAGTTGTAGAATTTGGAACACGTATTATGTTCGAGTATAATGACTTTTCTGGAGACTAGAAATCTACTCTGTAGGAATCAGCATGGGTTTCGAAAAAGACGGTCGTGTGAAACCCAGCTCGCGCTATTCATCCACGAGACTCAGAGGGCCATAGACACGGGTTCCCAGGTAGATGCCATGTTTCTTGACTTCCCCAAGGCGTTCGATACGGTTCCCCACAGTCATTTAATGAACAAAGTAAGAGCATATGGACTATCAGACCAATTGTGTGATTGGATTGAAGAGTTCCTAGATAACAGAACGCAGCATGTCATTCTCAATGGAGAGAAGTCTTCCGAAGTAAGAGTCATTTCAGGTGTGCCGCAGGGGAGTGTCCTAGGACCATTGCTATTCACAATATACATAAATGACCTTGTGGATGACATTGGAAGTTCACTGAGGCTTTTTGCAGATGATGCTGTGTTGTATCAAGAGGTTGTAACAATGGACAATTGTACTGAAATGCAGGAGGATCTGCAGCAAATTGACGCATGGTGCAGGGAATGGCAATTGAATCTCAATGTAGACAGGTGTAATGTGCTGCAAATACATAGAAAGATAGATTCCTTATCATTTAGCTACAAAATAGCAGGTCAGCAACTGGAAGCAGTTAATTCCATAAATTATCTGGGGTACGCATTAGGAGTGATTTAAAATGGAATGATCATATAAAGTTGATCATCAGTAAAGCAGATGCCAGACTGAGATTCATTGGAAGAATCCTAAGGAAATGCAATCCAAAAACAAAGGAAGTAGGTTACAGTATGCTTGTTCGTCCACTGCTTGAATACTGCTCAGCAGTGTGGGATGCATACCAGATAGGGTTGATAGAAGAGATAGAGAAGATCCAACATAGAGCAGCGCGCTTCGTTACAGGATCATTTAATAATCTTGAAAGCGTTACGGAGATGATAGATAAACTCCAGTGGAAGACTCTGTGGGACAGATGCTCAGTAGCTCGGTATGGGGTTTTGTTGAAGTTTTGAGAACATACCTTCACCGAAGAGTCAAGCAGTATATTGCTCCCTCCTACGTATATCTCGCGAAGAGACCATGAGGATAAAATCATAGAGATTAGAGCCCACACAGAAGCATACAGACAATCCTTCTTTCCACAAACAATACGAGACTGGAATAGAAGGGAGAACTGATACAGGTACTCAAGGTACCCTCCGTCACACACCGTCAAGTGGCTTGCGGAGTATGGATGTAGATGTAGATGTAGACGATACATATAGATTAACAACACGCACACATTTTACACACATTTATGATTACAGAGTGTGTCCAATTATTTTTCTCCATTACCATCACAATTCAGAAATATTATCCTCCTTCATAAATAACCAAACCCCCGAATCCAAGTATTAAGTGATCAGCCCTTTTCTCTACTTTAGTAGGCAGTCAGTAAGACACTTTGGAAGCCTTTCTTTTTGCATCCTCTTAACATGCCCACACCACTGAAAAGTTATCAATTTAATTTTGAAAATTTGTTCTATCTATGAGTATTTCATTTCTTTTTCTTTTTTTTTTCCTTTTCTTGATATCACTGCTGACCATTTCCAGAAATCCACCTCTGTAGCTAGAAATTTTGCATTTACTTGCCATTTCATTATTCAGTCTTCTGAATCTTTATGTAATAACACTGATAACAACTGTTTTCAGAACTTTTTTTATCATCATATTGATCAACTAACATCACGTAACAACTTCAGTTCCTCTTCTTTCTATGTTGTTTCCTATTTTTCCATCTTCTACCCATGTTGTCTTTTCCTTTCTTCTGTCCATGTTGCTCCCAATTTTCTATTTCTTTTGCCTTGAAAGGTTTCTGAATTCAGTATTTCATTAATAAAAAGATTTCTTTCTTAACTATAATTTTTTATGTTGTTTCTTATTAGTTCTTTTCTTATTCTGTAACCATGCTAACATTGGTTTCTTTTCTCAGAAATAAAGGAGTCCAGCATTTATTTCACTGATCTGTCCTCATTTAACCACTAGAGGTATCCAAAGAAGAGTAAATTTTACCATGCCATTGTTGAAAGATCTGATCTGATTAACTTTCATTTTGCCATAATCGGTACTTCTGATTTGATGGATATGACACAAACGTTGTAGACAAACTGAACCACAAAATTAAAACAAAAATGAAAGGGATATGTAGCACACAGAAACAAGCAGATCACCACTCAGAGAAGCATCCACAACAAAAATCAAATGGTACACTATCTCTCACAACAACAAACTACTCAGTGGATGGGCAACAGACTCACAGGACAAAGAACAAGTACTAAGAATAGCCTAAGAACTGATAACTCAATAAAGAGAAAACTATGAACAACCAATACCAACACAGGCAAAATCAACACATGTAGTGTTTGTCAACAGACAAGTCAGGACTGCAGTTCAGTTTATATTGGTCAGACAAGTAGAAATTTTAATATTAGATACATAGAAGACAACTAAAAATTAACAGCTGCCATTCTGCATTTGTACAACACCTTACAGATATGGACCACAGGGCAACAGACATCAACACTGAACTAAAAATTCTAAAATTTAGCTACAGCACCTAAAAAACATATAATTGAGGAAAATAAAGAAAGCCATGGTTGATGGAAGGAATACACAGGTCTTTGCAATGGGACTCTGTTCTCTGCTCCTATGGACATGATACCCCATCCCTGTCTAAAAACAAATTTAACTGTAAGCAAACATGGACATAATGGTTAGCTTCACCCACAACATGAATGCAATCCCAGTACTACATAATTTGTAAAGGGAAACCATCAGTAGGGATAACAGAAAACACGCCAATGTTTGGAACAGAATTTTATGCAGACAAAAAAATTGTAAGTAGTGTCATATATTTCAAGTCAAAATCAGAAAGAATTTCCAACAATAGTGTGTGACAGTTGTGTCCTCAACTGTGCTTACCCACTTGGGCTATGTTTGGCTCTTTTTTAAAAAGAATAGCTCATCAGGTCAAGCCACACATGTCTGCTTTCATGCCCCACAATGAATTCACTGAAAATAACAACCTATAGCTGTGAGCCTCCAGTCAAATACTTTATACATTGCTAGAATTGCAAGTTAATAAAATACAAAGAAATACAACATAACAAGGGTACTATTCTAATGTCCGTAATTGATGTAGTTGACATAGAATTATGTTAAATAGTGTTTACTCAAGAAGGACATCTCAAATAAATGGGAAGTGGCCATACAATATCCAATTAAAATACACACAGAAAATGCACCTGTCAATTGCAATAAATTTATACTGAGAGCGTTGCAAGAATAGTGGGAAAATCCCTAAAGTAAATTGCAATCAAAGATACACAAAACTTAGTCCATTTCATAATCACAATAACTGAAACATTTGACGGCTCAAAACAGTTCAGAGTTCAACATGGTGCTTTAGAAATTAACACCCACAAGATAAAATATAGTAGCTCACACTCTGTCTATCTTCAGTTCCATAATAAAAGCAGAAAATGTTAAGAGTCCTACTCTGGAGCATATTTGGACCTTTTGAAATATAAAGTCCCTTGAAAAGTTAGAGTAGTGTAGTGGCAGTTTGGCCCCAAGTGTCTGTCACCAATATGACAAAATATCACACATTGTCACAGATAGGCCACCCTTCTTCCAGAATGAACATCCAAGTGTCCAGAATTGCTCAATTCAGCTCTTCGTTCGAGAAGTCCCCGTCTCCTCTTGACACTCTAGTGCTCAGCTACCGACTGCTTTTCCATTGACTGAAGGCCATTCTCACCAAAACTGCATCATTCTTAAGTTCTACAGACATGGTTTGTCTTATCCTGATCACTTCCTGGACTAAACTAATATATTGAAAAAATATTTAAATAAAGAAATTTTATAAATATTTAGTCACTCTTAGATCAATCACAATAATTACAGATAAAGGTTTGTTCACAAACAAATAGGCTAGTATTTTTGCACAAGTGTGGACACATTAAATTACAATGAATTGCTGTTAACTATTGTTTAAACAATTATTTATGCCTTCTTGACAGAAGCGTCCTTTGGTTGTTTTTTTTTTCAATTGTGGTGTCTGCTAACACATGCTACGGACCACTTTTATTTACAATCAGCATCTAAATAAAGTTACAGGTGAAATAGTACACTGCTCCTTAAATAACTATACAAGTATGACAATATGTGAGCTATTCATGCTGTTTTCATTTGCTGTGTAATCATGGTGAATACAATGTTCTGACAAACATTTGCATAATAAAAAATGCTATCATCTAAGATATTGTTTGTTGAAATAGCATGAAGTTTTTTTTTTTTTTTTTTTTTTTTTTAAATACAGAGGTTTATCGTGCAAATTGTTTATTCATTGTGAAATATTAACATCCGTATTTTTAACGGTATTGAAAATATTGTTGTCTCATTGGATGCACCTCAATTTTCTGAGGTCACAAATATATTCAGATTTGCTTTAAAACTTGATGTAAATTGTTAAATATTCTCATACGTCTCCTGTACAACGGACATGTGAGAAAGACCCATCCAAATTCCCAGCTTTGGGGTTTACTCATTTCTGGTGACTCTGATCATCTTCATACCTGGACCTCCCACTTCATCCCCTCCATCCTGTGCACATTAGTGTTCAGCCATACAACAGTTTCAAGTCCCCTCATACCACTTCCAGGTGGCCAAATCACATGCCTACACTTAATGTGGCACATTAGCTCCTAACTTGACACATTAAGTCACACTAAATCTGACATACTTACATAACATAATATATGCATACATGACATAATAAATACAATGTCCTAACTGCATGTCAGAACAATAGTTTACATATCACTGTGATGTTGTATGAAACAGCAGTTTCCTCCCAGGATATGTTGTAGGATCTTATTAGCTAACATTTACTACATCTAACACAAATTATAAAAATTACAGCATATTAATGAAATTTCAAAATAAACAAAAACATTCATTTAAATAAACTTGACATGTACACAGGTTTTAGCATTGTTGCACTCTTTTTATGGCACTTTTTGCTTTGAGCATTTCTATGTAGTAATTCACTTTCACAGACACCACATGAATCATGATCTGATGTTGAAGTTTAGGTCATTTGCAGTCCAGCCACCTCCATATAAATTCATGACTCCTTTGGCCACTTACTGTGCTGAAACAGGTATCAATCTGTACCGTCTGTGCTTAAGGATGATCTCTGTTGAAATACAACTGTGGAATAGTTACCAGTAGTCATATGACTTCCCAAATCCCTCTATATCAGGCACTGAACACCCTCCCAAGTGGAATTGATACACTCAAAAACAGGACAGTAAGCAAAAACTAATTTAGAGCATAGGCAAAAGATTTGATTCTGCTAGACATTTCAAATACTGTGTTGATATTCCTATTAGAAAACACATCTTTCATGCTCTGAATATTCTTTGGCACCCTAAATCCACAAACATTTTATCATCTCTCTGCAGTTTTACTGTGTGTGATTAGACACTTTAAAAGCAATACTACCTTCTGCAGAAATTGTCCTTTTAACTTTCTTTTCAACTCAGCAGATAACTGCTTTCTAAATCCATCAATACCCTAGCTGCATAATGAAACATTTATCTCTTGAATTAGTCTCTTAAACATATTATGAAGTTGTCCTCAAAACTTTACATACAAAGCCATCCAAAATCCTTGTAAAGTTATGTACATCATAGAATTAACCTATATAATATACACCCAAAAATATATCTCATAATTTGCATGTAACTAAATGTTATAATTCTACAAGCAACTAAAATTTTAATGAGGTCTGGTGACCTCTACCCATCAAATATTGTGTGAACAATAATTACAAATAAACCACACATATTACATGAGAAACCCATCCAAAATACTACAGGTAACACATTTAAATAACTCCTCAAAATTTCCCCCGGTACAATTTATTCCTCTCTTTCAAATAATGGAATTAATTATGTTCAATCAACCTCTATATACCAAGAGTCATGCAGCCAGTGGTGACACTCTCCTTGCACTAAGCTGTACCTCCGTACATCTTGCATACATCTTAAATTCATCAAGTTTACCCTTTACACTGACCAGAAATAACCCCCAAAATTCTCATAAACTACACATGAAAATTATGCATACATATACACACACACACACACATTAATAGAAGCCATGTTTTTCATTCATAAGGTGCAACTCTGCCACCATTGCCTCTTATAACATTTTTCTCATCAGTGCGAGTATCACTTGGATCCCACCTTTTTAACTTTTTTGGAATTGCTCAAATTAGACACCTCTTTCCTCATTCGTCAATGGAAACTTTTATGTTTACAGACAAAATTTGTGACAATCACTGGAATGCCATTTTTAGATTCAGGAAATGCACACTTCCTTTCTCCATCAATACCATTTATTTCACTTACAGATTGCACATTTTTAATTTCACCCATCTCTAAACATTGCTCCCTAAGAATACGTTTTCCAACAACCTTTCATTATTCCCCCATATTTATGGTACACATTACAACTTCAGACCAACCCTTAGTCTCATTATCACCATCAAACAATTCATTAAACACTTCCTTCATCCCAGTTGTATTTTTTCTCACTTCAAGACCTCTTGCTACTTTATATTTCTCCTGTGCCCACTAGTGGGGCAGTAATGACTTCAACATTTTTCCAACCTCCAATCATTTATAGAGTAGTCACTTTCTTCCTTGCTGTACCATTCAGCATTAAAATCACCTAAAGAAATACTTTCCCCATTATCCACTTGTATATCTCATGGTCAACCTTTAAATCATCTATTGGCTTTAAATCACCGTCAAAATCCTATCCTTCATCATATCATCCTCATAAGCAAGTAATATTCTGTTCCCTTCCTTTGAAGTAACATTGTCAGTAGCTGTAACATTCTCTCAGTTAACCATACAACCTAAAACTTCATATCCCTTACAGAAAACCTTTCTTGTTTCCACCAAATTTTTACAAACTTCATCACAATTAACTTTACTGAAATCTGCCAATAACTCATAGGATTCATTACTTAAAACATCCATTACATCTGTCAATATCTTATAGAAATCACCACCAATAGCTCTGATAACCTCTGCCAATATATGATGTAAATTACTGCTACAGCATCATTCCATGTTAGAACTCACTTTATGGTCAAATTGCACAAAATTTTGATCTAACTCATTCTCTTTTACATTTTTTCTGCTCTCAGATTTCTGACACTTTGGATTCTGATCTACAATCTAACATATTACTTCCACATGCAGCCTTCCACATTCACTCATAATTCATGCTTTCATAAAGACCCATCAGTTCACTTTCATCAACAGAGATAAATGCATAAATTATTTCCTCCAAGATATCTATAACTGTAGCTTCAACTTTCACAACTTCAGTACCTAAAACATCACCTTTACCTATCATTAACAATAAATCACCCACTTCCACTGATACATAACAAATTCATCGCCAGCTGACAAGACTACTGTTGTGACTCGCCGATCATTCAAAGTGCCGCCGCGCAGTTACGCGCATCCTCTACATGCGGCGCTGTCTGCCAGCCATGCAGCAGCCGCGCCACCTAAGTGGCCAGCCAGCCAGTGGCCGCTAGACTTGGACTCAGTGCTGATTTGAATGTTACCGTGTTCACATATCTTGCTTGGTCAACTTGCTCTGTGACTTACATGTGTTGTGTCGTTTTTGAAATACATGTGTTCGACTTGATGTTATAACAATTGGCAATGAGGTAGTGGATTTTTCCTTTTCATCATTGACCCACAGGTTTCCATGGCTACTGTAGAGCAACTATTGCAAGGTCTTGTTGAACAGAAAACACTTCTCACATCGGCGATTCGCGATTTCGTCGCGGCATCCAATGCGGGCCGTTTCTCGTCGTTGTCTATACCTCCTTTTCCCCCTTACGATGAGACGGCAGAAGACTGGTCTGATTACGAAAAACATCTCCGACAGCACTTCTTGGCTTTTCATGTCACGGACGAACAAACATGTAAGTCTCTGTTCCTTTCTTGGATTTCACCTCAGCTGTATCAGTTGCTGTCGCAATTGGCTCCCTTGAAAGATCCTGCATCTTTGTCCTTTGCTGACATGTGCTCACTTCTGTCTGTATACTTTCAAAAGCATACGCGTGTGGTAGCCTCTTGTGTTGCCTTTTATCACTGTCAAAAACAACCAAATCAATCTTATCACGCTTGGGCTACTGAACTTCACGGCCTCAGTAGAAAGTGTCAATTTGTTACTGAAGTTCACAAAGAATCCTATGCCGATTGCATGGTATGGGATGCTATTTCCGGCCGGCACCCGACAAAGAAGTTAGGCAGCGTGCCCTTCAGTTGGCAAATCCGACTCTAGATGAAGTCCTATCCATCGCGCAGTTGTTCGAAATTTCTCACGCCGCTGGAGCGCAAATAGAGGCATGGGGTGATGTCGGGGAAATACAACTTCTGTGAGCTGTTGACGACGCGTGCAGCGTGTCCCTGCCAGCCAACGTGACCGCAGTATGCTCCCTAGTGCAGCCTCAGCCTAACCGTAAACAAACCTCTAAGAAACTGCAGCAAAACACCTGTCAAATTCCTTCATGTCCGCGGTGTTTCACGAGACATTCACAGGAGGATTATCCTCAACGCTGGGCCGTGTGTCACAATTGCAAAAAGAAGGGTCATGTGTCATCCGTTTGCAAATCCGACCGCATACCTGATGTTCCTGACCATGATGCTGATTCTGATTCTGTGTTGTCTGTCAATTGTACTTCTTCCCTTTCAGGGAAGTTATTCCTCACTGTCCAAATACTTGGTCAAGATGTTCACATGCAGGTGGATACTGGTTCTGCTGCCACTATCATCAGTTCTCAGATGTATCTTCAGTTGGGTTCTTCAATCCTATCACCTGTCACTCGGCAATTACGGACATACAATAAACAGAAAATTTCTCTCTTGGGACAATTTAATGCTGAGGTATCTTACAAATCCATCATTCACACTATTACCAAATTTGTGGTCGACCATAGAAACATGGAAAATCTTTTTGGTTTCGATGCCTTTTGTGTTTTTGGGTTCTCCATAGATGACTCTGTCAATATCGTCTCTGATGTCATTTCTTATGCGCAATTGGATTCCTTGTCAACGACATTTTCGTCCATTTTTTCTCCTGGGTTAGGCTGTACAAACGATTTTGAAGCTCATATCATGCTCAAACCCACTGTTCAGCCTAAGTTTTTTCGGGCTCGGCCCATTCCTGTGGCCCTTCATGATCAGGTAAAACGGGAGTTGGATCGTCTCACTGCTTCAGGGGTCTTGCTTCCTGTCACTTCAAGTGAGTGGTCCTCTCCTGTCATTGTCGTTGCTAAGCCAAATGGTGATGTTCATCTCTGTGGCGATTTCAAAGCCACTTTAAATGCTCAATGCCGTATCGACACTTACCCTATGCCCCGACCTGAAGAATTGTTCACTAAACTTATTGGAGGCCAGTATTTTTCTAAAATTGACCTGTCAGAAGCTTATCATCAACTTCCTCTCGATGCTGCTTCCCGGTAGTTTCTGGTCCTTAACATGCCTTTCAGCCTGTATCAATACCAACGATTGCCATTCAGAGTTGCTAGTGCCCCTGCCCTCTTTCAGTGATTCTTGGAACAATTATTGCTCCCTGTCCCTGGGTGCATCTATTACATGGACGACATTGTTGTCACTGGCTCCACCACTGAAGAACATCTTCAGAATCTCCGCACACTCTTTCATGTCTTAAGTGTAACCTTCCAAAATCACAATTTTTTCAGGCATCTATCATGTACTTGGGGTTCCAACTCTCTCGGAATGGTATTTGTCCGCTTAAGCAAACTGTCACTGTGACCGATGCCCTTCCTCACCCTACATCTGTTAAGGAACTGCAGGCCTTCTTGGGGAAAATCGCATACTAGAACAGGTTTTTACCGTCTGCGGCTTTGGTGGCCCAGCCGTTGCATCGCCTGTTGCATAAAAACGTGCCCTTTCACTGGTCCATGTCATGCGATGTGGCTTTCCAGAAATTGAAGACTATGCTGAAACAGGTCCTGTGCCTGGCTACTTATCGACCTGGCCAACATCTCGTTCTTGCCATGGATGCCTCTCAATATGGGGTTGGCGCAATCCTTGCACACCGTTTCTCTGACGGTTCTGAACAATCCATTGCTTGTGCCTCCAAAATGCTCACGGATGCCCAACGAAAATATTCTCAAATTGAAAAAGAAGCTTTGGCCATTATTTATGCTCTTCATAAGTTTGGTGTTTTTCTTTATGGAGCCAAATTTCATCTTTTCACGGACCATAAACCACTTGTTTCCTTGTTTCATCCATCAACGTCACTTCCCAACAAGGCTGCACACCACCTCCAGCATTGGGCTCATTACTTGTCTCATTTCAATTATGAGATTCATTCCCTGCTGATGGCTCAACATGCAAATGCTGATGCACTGTCTCGCCTTCCCATGGGTTCTGATCTGGCATTTGATAGGGACGAACTTTTGTGTTTCCACCTGGATGTGGCTGAGCAGCGGGTTGTGGTCGGGTTCCCCATCACCGGGTACCAGCTGGCGGCTGCTACGGGTTCTGATACTACCCTCTCCTGGGTTTTACACTGTATTCAGAAGGGTTGGCCAGATCGTCCATCCGCTAAGACTTCTGATCGGTTGCGGAACTACTATGCTTTGCGCTACTGCCTCACGGCTCGGGATGGTGTTATCCTCCTTTCCACCGACAATGCTTGGCCACGTGTTGTGGTACCTGCACCTTTGCATGCATTGGTCTTGCGCCTCCTTCACCAAGGGCACTGGGGTGTTTCTCGCACAAAATCTCTGGCGCACCTTCAAGTGTACTGACCCGGCATCGACTTTGAAATCACACACATGGTCGCTGCCTGCTGCCCTTGTGCATCACAGGCCGCCGCCCCGAAGTCTTCTTTGTCACCGTGGTCTTTGCTTGAGAAGCCCTGGGAGCGTATTCATGCTGACTTCACGGGACCTTTTTTAGGTACTTGTTGGCTACTCGTAATTGTTGCTTACTCTAACTTTCCTTTCATTGTCCATTGCACATCGCCTACCACCGCGACAACCACAAATGCTCTAGCTCGCATTTTCTCTTTGGAAGGCCTTCCCTCTACTCTTGTCACTGATAATGGTCTGCAATTCGTCTCTTCCGAATTTGCAGATTTTTGTGCCCTTTACGGCATCATGCATGTCATGGCCCCTCCGTTCCATCCACAGTCAAACGGTGAGGCTGAACGACTGGTCCGCACATTTAAGGCTCAGATGAGGAAACTCCCGACTTCTTCTGCTGCTGATGATGCGCTTCTCCAATTTCTGGCTTCTTACCATTTCACCCCCATGGGTGACCACAGCCCGGCTGAGCTCTTACTTGGTCGACAGCCCCGCACGCTACTTCATCTTCTGCGGCCTTCCACCTCACGGCCGCAGGTGCCTTCGCTTGGCCGGTTCACCACCGGCAACCTTGTATGGGTATGGGGATATGGCAGGTGGCCAAAATGGAGTGCTGGCCACATCTTATGACACCGTGGCAGATGCCTATATGAAATCCAGACGGACACGGGTGTTGCAGTGTGTCATTCGGACCAGTTTCGGCTTTGTGTGCCGGCAATGCCTGTTCCGAATGCCGCTACACCACCTTCGGGTCTACCTGACGCTTGGGATCTTGGCATCTCTCATTCCTCACAACGCAGCCCTCTCACCATCATCTCGGTGCCTGCACAAGAACAGACGCCACCAGGAGACATGCCCATGCAGGAACCAGATGACCATCAATTGTCGGAGCAACTCTACTTGCCTCCTCCTCCTACAGATGCTGACACATCGCCCATGTCTCCTGTTATAACAACCGGCCTTGCCGCAATGGGGAGATTGGTGCACAGGGCCCCAGCAGATTCGACCCCTACGTCTCCTGTCATCTCGACCTGTTATCATCGGGGACACTTCCGTCCATACGGGAAGCCTCCTCCTTGAGACTTTACGGCCAGTCAAACAACACCTATGGATGTTAGCAATCTACAGGCTACCTCCATCAAGACCAGTGCAAACATTTCAAAGGGGGGAAAAGTGTTGTGACTCGCCAATCATTCAAAGTGCCGCCGCGCAATTACGCGTGTCCTCTACATGCGCTGCTGTCTGCCAGCCATGCAGCAGCCACGCCACCTAAGTGGCCAGCCAGCCAGTGACCACTAGACTTGGACTCAGTGCTGATTTGAGTGTTATCATGTTCACATGTCTTGCTTCGTCAACTTGCTCTGTGACTTACATGTGTTGTGTCGTTTTTGAAATATATGTGTTCAACTTGATGTTATAACAACTACTGCCATGCCACCTTCAGAAATTCCTTCTCCTACTTCCATCCATACATCACAAATTTCACCTCCAGCTGATGTCACTACAGCTTTATTGCCTTCATAGTTATCCTCACATATTTTCGTTGATACAGAATCACCTATATTACTTTCTCATACATTACTATAATTGTTGCTACTGACTAGTGATTCATTAGAATTAATCACATATTCCACCTCCACCAAATTTATTTATTATTTATTTTATTTTTATTTATTTATTTTCGAGTTCCATGGATCCTTGACACGAATGTATTGCTAGGATGTAGAACGGGTAAGCTTATTACAGTAATAGCACATGTAGATGATCATGAGGCAACTAATTTAACATATACAAGCAGATACATGAAAAAAAGGACATCCACATGTCAAATAATTACACACAAAAATTCAGATAACAACACAGATAATAGTATAGTCATGACATAGATGGTTGCATAAATAATAGTGCTATAATGACATAGATGATTACATAAACAAATTTAAAGTAATTCATCTACAAAATTTTCTGCCAACAAGTGATATGCGAATCTACATAATCAGTTCTATTAGAAATGCATGAAATTAAACACAAATTCATGAAGTATTACACATTATCAAAGAATTCCTGTAAAGAATAGAAAGAATTATCCAAAAGATAAAGTTTCTGCTCTGTTTTGAATTAATAAGATCCTCAATGACTGATCTGATATGGACAGGAAGTTTATTGAACACTTTTATACTTGAATAATGAACTCCTTTCTGTGCCATGATGAGATTTTTTAAATCTTTGTGAAGATCATGTTTTCTTTCTGTATTGTGATCATGGTATGCACTATTCAGTTTGTAAATTGCATAATTTTTGTTCATGAAGCACATTAGTGACAAGATGTATTGACAAGGCATGGTGAGGATCCCCAGCTGTTTGAATAAATTTCTGCAAGAAGATCTAGGATGCACTCTACTCATAATCCTGATAACTCTCTTCTGTGCAACAAGTACTTTATTTGCTTGTGGTTAATTTCCCAAGAATATGATGCCATATGTCATAAGTGAATGGAAATAACCAACATATGCAGTTTTGATAGTTTCCATGTCACAAACAGATGCAATTGAGCGAATGGAAAATGCTGCTGAATTCAGTCTTTTACATAGGTCAGTGATGTGGACAGACCAGCTTAGTTTGTTATCAATAAGTAAACCCAGAAATTTGGGTGATACAACTTTCACTATTTCTTTGTCTCCACATCTTATTTCAACGTTTTCCAATTTTTTGTTTACTGTTTGAAACTGAATGAAATGAGTCTTATTAACATTGAGAGTCAGACCATTTGCAGTGAGCCAATCTAGAACTTTTTGGAATATAGTGGTCGCAGTGTTCTCTAGACTGCAGATGGGTACCTTGTCAATCACAATGGTGGTGTCATCCATAAATAGGGTGAAGTGTGCTTCTTGGGTCACAGCCAGCCGGAGTGGCCGAGCGGTTAAAGGCGCTACAGTCTGGAACCGCACGACCGCTACGGTCGCAGGTTCGAATCCTGCCTCGGGCATGGATGTGTGTGATGTCCTTAGGTTAGTTAGGTTTAAGTAGTTCTAAGTTCTAGGGGACTTATGACCACAGCAGTTGAGTCCCATAGTGCTCAGAGCCATTTGAACCATTTCTTGGGTCACACACCATGAGAGGTCATTTACAAAGATTAAGAAAAGTAAGGGACCGAGCACTGAGCCCTGTGGCACTCCACATTTTAATGTACCCCAATCAGAGCTGGCAGGTGCCTTTGCACTATTGTTTAATACTACCTTCTGATTTCTGTCATCTAGATACGACTCAGGCCACTTCTCTACTTTATCTTTTAAGCCATAATGCTCAGCCTTTCTTAGTAGAATCTTATGATCTACACAGTCAAAAGCTTTTGATAGATCACAAAAGATTCCAACTGGTGGCATTTTCTTGTTTATTGATTCTAGGAGTTGGTTGACAAATGAGAAAATTGCTTGTTCAGCTGAAACACCCTTTTGGAAGGCAAATTTATTTTTATTAAGGATGATATATTTATTAAGGTGATTCTATTGTACATAAGTTTCTCAAGGATTTTTGAAAGACTTGTTAACAATGAAATTGGGCAGTAGTTAGAAACCTCTGCTTTATCACCATTTTTGAAGAGTGGTTTAACGACTGAAAATTTTAGTCTATTAGGGACAGTACCTTGATTTAGAGATTCACTAAATATATGTCACAGAACTTTAAGAATATATTTGTGGCAATGTTTCAGTACTTTGATATATATATTGTCAACAACAGTAGGTTTTTTGTTTTTCATTTGGGATATCACCTTCTCAATCTCATCTCCTGTGATGTAGGGTACATACATTAGGCTAATTTTTCTCTGCACTGCTTTTTGTAGAAGGTTCATGGCTTCATCCATAGACCCTTTACATCCTATTTGATCCGCTGCTGTCAGAAAATGATTGTTGAAGATATTGGCAACTATTTCCCCTTCATCTACCATGCTTCCATTGTGACACACTTGGATACTGTCTGTATCCTCTGAAACTTTTCCTGTCTCCCTTTTTACCACCTTCCAGATTGTTTTTATTTTATTTTAATTTTATTATTTGATCTGTCAATTTCAGATTTGATAAACATACTCTTGGATTTTTTTAATAACATTTTTTAGGATGTTACAGTACAATCTGTAGTGTTCCCTATCCTGAGGTTTATCAGAATTTCTGAGTGAAATATAAAGCATTCTCTTGTTTCTACATGAAGTTCTTAATCCCTTAGTTAACCACAGTCTCCTAAAATCATTCCGGTTTGTGCTCTTTGAAACTTTCTTCGGGAATACAGCTTCAAAATGAGTAACAAACTCATTTAGGAAAAGGTTGAATTTATCATTTACATTTTTAGCCTGCTATACTGCCTCCCAATCTAACTGCTCCAAATGCCTACTGAAGCTTTCCAGATTCTCACTGTTGATTAACCTGTATGGTTTACTGATAGAACTGTTCTTGTTAGTAGGGCTTACATCATGTATTTCCAACAGCTGCCCATCATGGTCAGAGAGACCATTTAAGATTTTTGTTACAAATATATTTTCGATTCTATTATTATCTACAAAAATACTGTCAATCAGACTTGTACAGTTCTTTGTTACCCGAGTGGGAAAGTCAACAACTGCCCTCAGATTGAAAGAATTCATCACATTCTCAAACTCTGTTCTATCATTGTTACAGGTAAGAAAATGTACATTAAAATCACCAAGCATTATTATTTCTCTGGTTTTTGATTACAAGTAAGTTAAAAGTGATTCTACTTGCTTGAGGAATACACTGACCTTTCCTGAGGGAGCTCTGTAGACAGCAGTGACATAAATAGGCAGTGTATTGACAAGGAATTCAATGCAACAAGCCTCAAAATGCTGGTTAACACAATATTTTTTTTACATCTATAGATTTGTACACTATATTATTTCTAACATACATTGTCACTCCTCCTTTGTCCATTTTACTTCTGCGTCTCTTCTGATCTCATAGTTTTCCACCAAATATGCATTCATTCCATCATTCCCTTCCCTTTCACAAAACCAATTTTTCAGTTCCATTTCATTATCAACATTCTTTTCACATTATACAATGTTCCTTGCGCCCATTTATCTTTACACTGCTTAAAATTATTCCTCATCTTATTCTTATTTCTTATAACCTCCATCTCCAACATTGCTGAATTTTTCACATCCACAGAATTTTTAAAATAAAGTGTTATTTTCAACATTTGTTTATTTTGTCATCTCTGTACCTGAGATATGGCCATTCATGAGACTCCTGGCTTCCAAATCTTCATTCCCAGTTTTGATTTCCAGTGTATGAATTCCCATTTCCGTTTCCCTTTGAAAACTACTGCTACCATTGTGATGACAATTATTTTTGTTGTTCTTATACACATTTCCCTTTCTACTGTTCCACTTAAGTGTCCTGAATTTCAACAGATGCTGAAGTACCTCAATAAAATCTAAAAATTTATCAATGGAATTTGACAGACTGTGGTCAAAATCCCATCTTAATCTCTTTCAGCACTTCCAGCAGATGCTTTATGTGGATCAACTTTGACGGTTCATGCACACAGTATCTCACATCGATCCACTCCAACGTTTGAAACTTGGTCCATTTAGGAACTCATTCTGAAGATGTATTTGTTTTGCTTCACTCTGGAATTTGTTCACAAGACAACCCTCAAACACTTCATAGGTAGTAAATGAAGACCCATAAAATTTTCCCATGATTGTGCATTGTCCTCAAAATATCTTTTAGTGAAATTAATTCTTGCCACTTCTGGCATTCCTCTCACAAAATCATCTCTACATGAAGCAAGAAAATCAGCAGCATAGTGTTTTCCATCATTTGCAAAATGATTTTTCATTCTTGAACCAACCCATGAAACACCAGTCACAGTAGTAGCCTGCTTTGCTGCTAAAGAATTTAACTTTGTCCTCATGTCTTTTAAATGCTGTTCATGCTGCACGCCATCTTTAATACAGATTCAAAATCTTCTCTATTCTTAAGCACCTCTTTCTCACATTCTATCACTCTATCTGACAATTTGGTAACAGATCTAGTGGTCACTTCCTCAAGCACATTTTGCCTCAGGACATAATTCTTAACATCACCACTTTTCTTAGAAATTTTTTTCTACTGAATTGACTCTGGTGTTAACTAGGCCAACCTCCTCAGAAATATTTCCCATACAGGCCCTTATACTTTCTGATTTTAAATGAGTCAGCCCTTCTATATCAGATCTAATTTTTTCCACCTCAGCTTTTACATTTTCTGCTACACTTATCTCTACATTTTAAGTTGTCAAACTTAGCTTTGTTTTCACATAACATAGCTCTGTGCCCAACATTCCCATAACAGACAACATTGCTCCCATACTACATTGCATTTCTAGCAGAATTTGCATTAGTTGTGAGTATATATTGTCTGAAAGCTTGTTTCCCCTCCCTGATTTTTGATTATCTGGCCCATCAAAAAGTTCCATTTTCGCATTCCCACATTCAGAGTTAGGACTAACTGGTCCACTAATATTATCTGAACCTCACAGACTGGGTGACTGTTTATTCACTGCAGGCACCATCGCTAATGATGCTGCAGGTTCACACATATTAGCACTATCGACACAAGCACTTAACCTATTGGCCATGCTAGATGCTTCTTCTGTACTGCTGCTGCTGAATGATGCCAATGCCAATGCTGATGAATAAAGTTACTGCCAATGGCCATGCTGCCATTGTCGCTCTCAGTCTCCACTGCTGCTGGCTGTTACACACTCAAACTCAGTGTGCCTCTGCATAGCCTTCTTCTTCTTTCTTGAAGTTCCATGCCTAACTTCCCTTCACCTAGCTTTTGCTACCAATTCTTATGTGTGAAACTGCTGCAAAATCTTATGCTCAGAGTCCCAGTGCTAACTATCCATCATGGAATACATTTGGGACCTGAATCACAGAATATGGTATACAAGCCAACCAGTTGCGCCTTTTACCTGTGGTTCTTCATACTTTAGGTACTTGGGCTATGCATGGCTCTTTTTAAAAAGAATAGCTTGATGTAGTCATAGGATCGAACCATTTATGTTTTCTTTCATGGCCCAAAGTTACTTCACTGCTAATAATAACCTGTAGCTGCGAGCCTCCAGTCAGCCGACTAGAACTGTGTGTTAATAAAATACACAGAAATACAGTATAAATGTTAAATGAATAATTTAATAATGAGTGTTCTATTCTAATGTCTGTAATTGATGTGGCAACAGAGAATTTTATTGAATAATGTTTATTCAAGAGAGACATCTCGAATAAACAGGAAGTTGTCCAACAATATTCAGTTAAAGTATAGACAGAAAATACCCCTATCAAATGCAGTAAAGTTTCTTTGAGGGCATTATGAATATGGTAGCAAAATTCACAATCTAAACCATTATCAAAGCTAAATGAAAACTACATCCATTTTGTAATAACAATATACACAATATTCACCAGATCACGACAATTCAGAGTTCAATATTATGATTTAGAAAATAACACATACGATACAAAGAATAGTAACTCATCTCTGTGTTTCATCTGTTCTGTAATACAAGCATAAAGAGTTAGAGCTACTCTGGAGGAATTCAGACTTCTCAAAATATAAATTCCATTCAAAAATTAAGGTATGGTAGCGGCCATTCACCACCCAAAGTCTATCACCAACGTGACCAAAAGTCAAACATTGTCTGCTTTTCCATTGACTGAAGGTCATCCCCATCAAAACTGCTCCATTCTTGAGCTCTACAGACATCATATGCCTCATTTCGATCAATTCTGGACTAAACTAATATATTACAACAATATTTAAATAAAGAAATATTATGAATATTGGGTTAAACTCAGGTTTTCAAGAGTGATGATCACAAATACATGCTACTAACCAATTTTAAATCAGGACAGTTTTTTAACAGCATTTACAATCAACAGTTAAATAAAGCTACTGGCAGAATAACAAATTGTTCATTAAATAATTACACAAGTGTAACAATATGTGAGGTATTTATGCTGTATTCATTTGCCGTGTAATTATAGTGAATACAATGTTTTGACATTTGTGTAATAAAAAAGATATAAAAGATATAAAAGATGTCACATGTCAATAAATATAACAGACATAGATGAGTGGCTTTCTGAGATGATAGCTATCTTGCAGTCCTGTCATCTCAGATATCATTTGTTGAAATCACATGAAGTGTTTTTAAAATTTTTTAATTCAGAGGTTCATTGTGAAAATGTTTATTCATTGTAAAATATTAACTTCTGTAGTTTTTAAGGTACTGAAAATATAGTTGAGTCATTGAGTGTGCCTCATTTTTCTGGAACAGAGATTTGTATTCTGATTTGCTTTAATACTTGACATTAATTATTACAGATTCTCAAAGTGCAGTAAGAAGCCACCTTTCAGCCTGTCTGATACTCCACCATTTTTGGTGCATTTCCCGTGCAAAAGCCATGTGAGTAAAAGCCATCCAAATTCCCAGGTTTGGGATTTACCCATTTCTGGCAATGCTGCTCATCTTTGTATCTGGACTCACTTGTACCAGTTGCCTATCCAGAGCTGCCTCTGTGTGTCCCAAGTCCTGCACCAACTAGCGTTCAGCTATACAACAATTTCACCTCCCCTAATACCACTTCCAGTTAGCCAAATTGCTCGCCTACATATGACAATGAAAACAATCAATTTGTTGGCAAAATTATTTTACTGTATAGATAAGAAATCTACTCACCAAGTGGTGGCAGAACATACACACCTCTTCCTCCCCCTTCAACCCTTCTGCCTGAAGAAGGAGCCACTGGCTCTGAAAGCTTACCAATTACAACCATCTTTTATGTGTGTCTTCTGCTGCCACTTGGTGAGTAGATTTTTTATCCATCCAATTAAATCACCTACATATGAGTAATGTTACACATGTCATATACCAGCTCAACTGTAATTTATGAATAGCGTTTTATGTGGGCATGACCACCAGCTATCTGCCCACCAGAATGAGTGGCCATGGCCAACCTGTCACCAAGAACAGAGTTCACCATCCTGTGGCAGAATATGCAGCTGAATACAATGTGTTTGGGCTCAGTACCTGCTTCACAACTCATGCCATCTGTGTACATTTCCCAGTACCAGATTCTCTGGCCTATGTAGATGAGAGTTCCTTGTGGAATACAACCTTTGCTCCTGCAATCCTCCTGCCCTAAACTCCACTGACCCACTGCACCCAAATCCTCGATCAAACAGGCTCCCCTTATTCAGTCCTGTTACCCCACGCAGTCCACACCTTCACATCATTGCCATAGTGTGTTGCGTCAACTGACCAGTCCCATCGTCTATGCATCTGCCACTTCTTCCACTCACGTTCATATCCCACACAACTTCTGCTCCTCCTTCCTAGCTGCCAGCTGAAATGTGGTTCTGAGTAAATAGGAGAACTAGGCCTCAAATAGCCACCATTCATTGTATTCAATGAACACTACAATAAAATATAGAAATATGCTTGAACATTGCTTTCATCACAGTATTTCAAACAATAACGGTCCAGTTAGTTTGTGTGCTAATACCAAATGAGATAGGACTCAAACGCATGCAATAACTCCAGCAACCAGATGCCATTTAAAAGGAGGCAGACCAATATAGCACAGTAGACAATACTTTTATGGCACACAGATAAACCTTTTTAGGATCTTAACAGACATGAATAAGTACTAAAAATTTAAGGAATCACAGGATCCTGTGAGTGCATGACAATGACCTCTATAGCCAGCAAGGTGCAAAAATGAATCAGATCATCATGGGTAAAATTAATCTTAAAAGGAAGAAATCTCATTGACTAATAAGTTTCTGAATGCTTGATAGCACACACACACACACACACACACACACACACACACACACACACACACACACACATAAAAATGCACAAAAATGCAAGGTTTATATACAGAAGAAAACAGCTTAATCAAAAGATTTCCCACTGGTACTACAAACACAGTCTGACTGATGTTTGCATACAAAACATTTCAAACAGTAACATGAGCAAACAAACATGTAATTCCACAAGCAAAACAGTTACTAATTGAAAATTTTTTTCATTACCAAGACCAGCCAGCAGCACCAATAGATTAAACACGTACATTTCAATCAATAACCAAAACACACAGCAGCCTAATTGACCATGGCTGTTGTTTGGTTCAGAGCTTCACAAATCTGCCAATTAAGAACAAGTTGATCACAGGCTGTGGTTGAGGCAAACCTGTCTAACACATCTAACTAACATTGGCTCTTCATTGGCCTGAGTTTAAGTGCAAGACCCCACCAGTCACTTCCAGTGGTCAACAACCAGGCAAAAACTTTTTCTAGTAACAGATGCTGGATGTGCACATACATCACAATGCAAAAATTCCAGAAGTTGCTTACCAAATTCCACTGTACTGCAGCAATTCCAGAATATGGTGTAGGTAGGGCTCTGAGTAGGATCCTGGTGCTGCTCACCTCCAAGACCAGACAGACAGGAGGGGACCATTACTCTTCCACTGGAAGGCTGCAGTTGAATGGTATGTTGCCAATGTGGCCTCAAGTCACTCATCCTTGCCTGTGAAACCTACTGTCAGTCTTAGAGTATGTGTCAAAGCAGGTTTGGCCCCCACCATCCTTATAATCCATTACCTAAACACACATTATATGAATTTATAAACTAATGTAAATTAATTTCCGCTGTGGAATCTATTTATTCAGATTATGCAATTCACTGTTCTGAACTTTTTCCATTATTTAGTTTTGCTGGAAAGATTTATTTCAAAAGTTACTATATTTTAAAGGTTTTGATCTAGAAGGCACTCATAAAAGAACTAGTGAGCTAATAAATAGATTCAATAAAGCAGATTATCTCTAAACTGTAGACCAATTTTTGTTCATTTCAGAGGCATGTTCATTTAAGCTGAAACCCAATTAATTAGGAGATTAATTAATTTAAGATTTCAACCTGCTCAAAGTTTCAGCTCAAACCACTATAAATTTCTGGAATATGTTAATGTAATATTGATGGGCTATATTTTCTGAACCAAATGACACCAGTAACAAATATGTAATTGCCATAATTAAGAATTGCATAATTTCTAATATCCAAACTATAATAATCAATATGGATGTCATACCTAAGTGTCAGGAATTGCTGTGGTGTAAACACAACTTCATTTGATATATTTTAGTAGCTACCGCTCCTATCAGTAATTTGACAAACAAAGTCTTATAGTAATCTACATCTATTTAAAAAGGAATAATTTGTCCTAGAGAAATTTCAAATAATAAACAAATAACCAAAATCACATAATATTCTAGCACACATCTGTATAAGGACACAATGCAAGCTTTTCCATCATTACACTTCTAGTTCTTCTTGGAGTTAAGTATTGGTCAGTATGTAACTTGCACCAGGATTTCAGTACTCTCTACACTATGTGCTGAAGTGTTGTTGTTTGAACTAGCCTCATGATTATTCAAGGATATGAATAGTGAGAATTAGAATCAGTGATAGATTTAACAAGTAACATTTGTAAACATCCACTATACCTAAACAAACTATTATCAGCATTTTGTGTGCCCGGTAGATAATTCATTGATCTGCTATCATAAAAATTACTTTGCGTGCCAGTTAATCCTTGGTTCTCATCCTTTCAGCAGAATATAATTTAAAGTTATCCATCAGATGTGAGTACAAGGAGACCTGCATAAACATTTTTGATCTCTAATGAGGCCTGGTCATTAGCAATAGGAATCAAACACTGCAAATAGAAATCTGAAGTGATTTCAAATGAACGCTAGAAAAGAACTACTGGACTTCTCTTATTATTTATTAAGAGATACAATCCTATCATGAATATTTTCAGCTAAAGGAACACTGGCACAGCTACCGAGAGGCAACATTAATCTACAGGTAGGTTCTCCTTGTATCCTTACAAGTAGTTGGCTATTTGTTGCCAAAGTCCAGAAAACCCACCTCTCAGACTGCTGGTCTGCTGCAAAACTCCGAAATATGCCACATGTGCCCCCTGAGCAGGCAGCGATTAAACCTACTTACACAATCAAAGATATATGGGGCAGCCAACTAATACAAGCCACAACGGCTCAATTCCCACCCTTAAACTACAATACCCTGGTGTGCGGCTCATAAAACATGCAGTCCCCTTTTTCATTTTTGGAGTGTTTAAGATCCCCAATTGCCTTAGTCCATTAATCAGATCACATTCCACTGGTGGACACCAAATGTCGTAAAAAGAAAATTTCTTGCTTAGGTATATTCACCCTTTTAGGCTTTGACATGAGGCCAGCACCTTGTAGGCAGAGTAACACTGGACAGGCATGCTCAAAATGTCATCATGCAAACAACTATAAATGGTTTTAAATTTTAGATAACCCAAAACAAAATCCAAAATCATGGACAGTAGTACAATTCCAGTTGATAAGCCAAATGGAACCGTGTTAAATTTGTACGAGTTCCAATCAGTACTATATGTTGTAACCAGTTTGGAATCCTGCATCAACGGAATTTGGTGGTGTGCTCGAATGAGATCCAATACTGTGTAGTAATGTGCTCCATAAAACCAGTTCAAACAATTGTGCATAACCAGAAGCAGAACTGATTCCAGCATAATCTTTTGATTTAGGACTCTATAACTGACATCAGGTCTGTATGCTACACAATTAGGCTTAGGCACCAAACACACACATAATGCATATGGTGACACAGATGGCCTTATAACACCATCACACAACATTTGATTGATAAATTGCCATAATATCTTCATTTTAGGTGTTGATAGCCAATAAAGGGCCACATCCACTGGCACCTGATCCAGTAACTGTATTCAGTACTTTATTTCATCAACAACTCCCAACCTCTCAGTCAGAACTTCAGGAAATTGTTTAAGAATTTGAAGTAATTGCTGTACTTTGACAGTGAACAAATACCTGATGTCAAATTTATCTGAATAACTCAATATATTACACATGCCTGAGACTTCACAACAATCACACAATTTGTACTGTTTACTAGGCTGAAACCTAAAGTAAAACTGTCTACTCATACAATCTAAAACCAAATCTGTCTGGTTGATAAAATCACAGCCTCAAAGAAGGAGAACATTTAATCGTTTAGCTATTAGCCATGATATACTATAATCTTGTAATAGGCCCACCCAACTAGTGGTTACAGCTGACCATTGACAGTGTGACATATCTGAGTCACAGAACCCAATGAAGAGAACTTACATAAATTCTGATTTCTGACACACCAGTCATAACCAAAAATGGAGACACCATTGTCCAAATACAAGAGGGCACACAGATTGTTAATTGATAACAGTGCACATACAAGGAAGTTTGGATTTCGTTACTTTCTTCATCCTATTACATCCTTTTGGAAGGAACCTAAGCAGGCAAATCCTTTTCTTCTGGCATCAGCTACTCCCTAATTACCTTCCTCTCAATGGTAACCATGAATAAAATGCCCCCCCCCCCTCCCCAGTGGCACTGGTAACAAACACCTTTCCCCCACAAAACCTTTCCCATAACTTCCTGCATCTTTTGTGAGGAGCTCCCAATCCTATTAGCTTTCACATAACTATGCCTCTTGTCACCTAGCCTGTTGCTTTCAATATCTACAGCTAACTTGTCCAACTCAAAAAAATTCTTTTGTTTCTCTGAAAATAAAATACACAAACAGTCCTCAGGCCTGATTCGTTCCAATATGTTAGCTACTAAGTCAATGACCTGAATATCCAAGACCATCATAGCTGTTTGAATTTGTTATGTATACTGTGCTAAGTTTTCTTGAGTCCCTTGCACCTGAAAGTAGATAATTTCTCACATATGATCCTCCCCCACAATAATGGAAGTGTGTCTCATTCATTGAAAACAACATTAATCATCTGCCTTAAACAACCATCACACAGGCGATACAATATTTGCAAAAGCATGGCATGCTTAGTTTTAAGGACCTGAGGCTTCTCTTCCGATTCAGTGGAGAACCATAAAAATTGGACAATATACTTCAAATTCTCAACAGAAAGACCTTTGATACTGTAAGATGCTTGCAACATAGAATTTGGTAACTTGGAAAAACAGCTACTGCCACACTCAACACCACTTGAACAGCTAGTTTGACAGCACACATGCTATGGAAATATTTTAGACCTGGTAGTTAGAACCAGATCTGAGTTAATCAACAGTGTCAGTGTAGGAACAGGAATTAGTGACCACGATGTCACAATAGTGATTGTGATTGCTTAAGTTAAGAAATCAATCAAGAAAGCTAGAGGAATATTTCTACTAGAAAGAGCAGATACACAGTTCTTAGCATCCCATTTAGACAATGAATTGACATCATTTAGTTCCAATACAGTGAAGACAGAGAAATTATGGGCAAAGTTTAAATGGAATGTAAATCATACTCTGGAGAAGTATGTGCTGAGTAAATGGATTAAGGATGGAAAAGACCCACATACCTTAACAATGAAATTCTAAAAATGCTGATGAAGGAAAGGTTGTCGCACCCTAAGTTCAGCAGAGAATGTGCAAATGACAACAGGCAAAAGTTAATGGAAATTCATGGCAGAAGTTCCTAGAAATTCATGGGTCTGTAAAAAGATTGCTGCACAAAACTTACAACTACTACTATCATTACACCTTATCAATTGATGTTGCCAAAAACCTGAGAAAATCTGGTCCTATATAAAATGACTGAGTTGGTCTAAAGCTTCTACCCAGTGACTAACTAACCAGTCCGGTGTAACAGTACAAGACAGCAAAAGTAAATCCAAAGATTTTAATTTCACATTTAAGAAATCAATCACGCAGGAAAATCATACAAACATACCATTGTTTGACCATCACAGGGATACCATATGTAGGACATAGTAATAAGCTCCCCTGGTGTAGAGAAACAACTGAAATAAGTCAGCAGGTCCTTATGGAATCCCCCTTCCCCATCTTACCATGAATCTCTACACCATGCAAAGTCCCTACTGACTGGAAATAAGCACAGATGACTCCTGGTTATACACAGGATGAAATAATGTATCCGTAAAATTACAGACCAATTCCTTTAAAATCTGTTTGCTGCAGAATCCTTGAACATATTCTCAGTTCAAATATAACAAATTTCCTTGAGAAGGAAAAGCATCCATCCACAAATCAGTATGGCTTTATAAAGCATTGCTCATGAGAAAAAACTCAGTTTGCCCCTTTCTCACATGAGATCATGGGAACCACGGATGAAGGGCAACAGGTGTATTCAATGTTTCTAGATTTCCATATAGCATTTGATACTTTGTCACACTGGTGGCTTTTAATAATGCAGAATAGGTCCCCAGTGTTCATCAGAGACAAGGGTATCATCAGAAGTGCCCCAGGTATTGATATATCAATATTTCTTCAAAATAATACTCATATATATCATCAATATTTAAGTTATTGATATATTGATTAGTTGATAACTAATACTAAATGTCAGAAACAATCTTATTGTCTGTCTTTCTTTGATTCATAGGCACTACAGTTCTCATCAGCAGATTTCTTGTCAATTCAAACTACTACCAATTTTTGCCGTCTGACAGTAAATGGGCCTAATTTAATTTCATATTCAATACTAAAAATGAGTACCAGATTTGATCATGAATGTAGCTACACTGCTTAGTCATGAACTCAGCACAAAAATCACGCAAATTGCTGCACTAGTAGTTAATAGGAAATGGATTCTGTTGCCTGAAATGTTTGTGATAAGTACAATATTCCATGCTCATAACAAATATCAGAAGTGTTTCACTCCCAAGAAGCCAAGATTTCTCTCTCATCAACCATTTCTCTACTACCAGCTCAAACATTGTTCCTGAGAATTGTGTAACTCATTGTAGCATATTGCATGATGCCATCTACTGATGATACAACAAAGCCATTCATGTCACACCTAGAACATCCACCAAGGAATGACACAACCTGATGGCCTCTTATTAGCTATGTCTTCAGCTGTTTAGGTGCTCTGCTACTGTTATTTAGTTATCACAATAGGGCATACCTGTATATACTAGTTAAACTGAACACTATGTCAGTCCATTGTGGGACATGGCCCCACACTGTTACATGTCTGCCTGTGACTATGTGCAAAAAGTGTTAACATTTTAATAATCAAATAATGGAAAATCCACAATGGAATGTAACAATACCAGAGAAGGAAAGTTGCTACTCACCATATGCTGAGTCATGATACTCACAACAAAAAGATTCACAAACTTATAGCTTCCAGCCATTAAGGCCTTTGTCAGCAGTAGACACACATACACACACGTACGCACACACTCTCACACAGACGCAACTTGCACACATGTCTGCAGTCTCAGAGAACTGAAACCACACTGTGAGCAGCAGCACCAGTGCATGATGGGAGTGGCAAATGGGTGGGGGTAAGAGGAGGCTTGGGCAGGGAGGGGGAGGGATAGTATGGTGGGAGTGACGGACAGTGAAGTGTTGCTGTTCAGACAGAGGGCAGGTGAGAAGGTGCAGAGGGGAGAGGGGTAAGTAGTGGAAAGGAAAGAAATAAAAAGAAATTAAAAGACTGGGTGCAGTGGTGAAATGACCGCTGTGTAGTGCTGGAATGGGAACAGGGAAGTGGCTGGATGGGTGAGGACAGTGGCTAACGATGGAAGCCTTAGTCCCACAGAAATATCAGTCCTTTCTGAAGGCCTCACCTTTTGCCCCACTCCCAAATTCAACCATGCAGCACTAGTTAAAGACCTTCCCTCCTTCTCCCAGTCCATACAGTGGAAAAACTTTTTTGCCACCAACCCGACCAATCAGAATCAACCAAAGACCAATATTTAACCTTGCCTAACTCAGTTCACTCCTCCATCCAACCGTGATCCACCCCCACTGCCTCCAAACCCCTCCCTGTTAACTTTCCAGAATTTGTTAACCTCGACCCTTGCCTCACAATCATTCCCCAAATCCCTTAACATGCAAACTAACCTTACATCCACAGAAAGAACTGCAGTCCACCATCTAAAAACTGATCCTGACCTTATAATCCTACCTGCAGACAAAGGCTCCACCACCGTTGTTTTGAACTGTAAGGATTACGTGGCAGGACTCCATCAGCTGTCAGATAATTCCACCTACAAACCATGCCACAATGATCCATTCCAGGAATCCAGCAGGATCTCCAGTCACTACTCAAACCCTTAGGCCCATCCCAGAACCTCTCCCCAGAGTCCATCTCTCTACTTAACCCTACCACTCCCCACATCCCACCTTCTACATGCTTCATAAAGTCCATAAACCCAACCACGCAGAATGCCCCATTGTGACCAGTTACTGTCGCCCCACTGAGAGAATCTCTGCTCTCATAGACCAACACCTTCAACCTATTACCTGGAACCTATCCCCTTATATAAAAGATTCCAACCATTTCCTCGACCAACTCTCCACAGTTCCTGCCCCTTTACCATACGGTGCCCTGCTCATCACTATTGATGCCACCTCCCTGTACACTAACATTCCTAATGCCCATGGCTTTACTGCTATTGAAAACTACTTTTCCAGACACCCTATGGGTTCCAAACCAACAACCTCCTTCCTAGTCTCCATGACCAACTACATCCTCACCCACCATTACTTCTCCTTTGAAGGCATTACCTACAAACAAATCCACAGTACGGCTATGCGCACCCGCATGGCACCATCCTATGCTAACCTATTCATGGGCCATCTAGAGGAATCCTTCCTAAAAACCCAGAATCCTAAACCCCTCACCTGGTTCAGATTCATTGATGACATCTTTGCTATCTGGATTGAAGGTGAGGACATCTTATACACATTCCTCCAGAACCTCAACAACTTCTTCCCCATTTGCTTCACCTTCCTAGATGTTGACCTCCACCTCAGAGATGGCTACATCAGTACCTCCATCCATATCAAACCTACTAACCACCAGTAATACCTCCACTTCGACAGCTGCCACCCATTCCATACCAAAAAGTCCCTTCCGTACAGCCTAGCCACCTGTGGTCATCGCATCTGCAGGGACAAGCAGTCCCTCGCAAAATACACCGAGGATCTCACTGAAGCCTTCACTGACCATAATTACCCTCCCATTCTTGTACAAAAACAAATCTCCCGTGACTTATCTTCTCAGTCTCCCACCACCTCCCAAAGTCCCACAGTCCAGCCACAGAGGAGCATTCCCCTCGTAACTCTGTACCATCTGGGACTGGAACAACTGAATTACATTCTCCGCCAGGGTTTCGATTACCTCTTGTCATGCCCTGAAATGAGAAATGTCCTGACAAGCAGTCCCTCTCAAAATACACTGAGGGTCTCACTGAAGTCTTCACTGACGGTAATTATCCTCCCATCCTTGTACAAATCTCTCGTGACTTATCTTCTCAGTCTCCCACCACCTCCCAAAGTCCCACAGTCCGGCCACCCCTCCTACTGTGGTATTCCACCATCCAACCAAACCTGCACAATATACTTGTCCATCCTTACACAACCCCTGCTCCCAATCCCTTACCTCATGGCTCCCACCCCTGTAATAGACCTAGATGCAAGACCTGTCCCATACATCCTCCTACCACCACCTACTCCAGTCTGGTCACTTACACCACCACCTACTCCAGTCCGGTCACTTACATCACCTATCCCATCAAAGGCAGGGCTACCTGCAAAACCAGTCATGTGATTTACAAGCTAAGCTGCAACCACTGTGCTGCATTCTATGTAGGCATGACAACCAACAAGCTGTCTGTCTGCATTACTGGCCACCAACAAACTGTGGCCAAAAAACAAGTGGACCACCCTGTTACTGAACATGCTGCCAAACATGGTATCCCTCATCTCAATGACTGCTTCACAGCCTGTGTCATATGGATCCTTCCCACCAATATCCAGCTTTTCTGAATTGCGCATGTGGGAACTTTCCCTGCAATACATCCTACGTCCCCATAACCGTCTTGGCCTCAACCTTCATTAGTCATTTCCTCACCCATCCAGTCACCTCCCTGTTCCCATTCCAGCACTACACAGCCGTCATTTCACCGCCACACCCAGTCTTCTAATTTCGTTTTATTTCTCTCCTTTCCGCTACTTACTCCCTCTCCCCTCCGCACCTTCTCTCCTGCCCTCTGTCTAAACTGCAATACTTCACTATCCACCACTCCCACCATACTATCCCTTCCCCTCCCCGCTCTAGGTTCCTCCCACCCCCTCCCAGTCACCACTCCCATAATGCACTGGTGCTGCTGCTCGCAGTGTGGTTTCAGTTCTTTGAGACTGCAGACGTGTGTGCAAGTTGCGTATTTGTGTGTGTGTGTGTGTGTGTGTGTGTGTGTGTGTGTGTGTGTGTGGAATTTTTTTGTTGTGCCTACTGCGACTCAGCATCTCCGCTATATGGTGAGTAGCAACTTTCCTTTTTTGGTATTGTAACATTTTAATAAATGTGTTTGGTTTAGTTTCAAATTGCTTCGAGCTTCCAAAGCAATTATGTCTGCAGTCTGCAAATTGTTTTCGAAATAAGGCAACAATGAATCTGTTCCCTGCAACTTGTATGGTAAAATTTATAAAATTTGTGATAACACAAGCATCTTGGCTACTCATCTGAAACTTAAACATCATTTTGCCTACTTGCAATTGGCAAAATGAAAGGAAATCAGCGTTATCAGTACCAGCTCCACCAACATCTACAAACAGGCAAATGACTTCTGCCGAAGATGATGTCAATCGTGCAAGTTCAGAGGTTTCAGTGATGTGCCACATGGATGATTCTGCTGTTGACAATGTAAGTCTCATGCAATGGTCATACAAAATTAATGTTAATAGGTTATTTACACTAACAACCCAGGTTTTCGTAGTGTATATCGAGGTACATCGTCTCCTTCAAATACCCAGTACTAATTATTATATTTCTGAATCACACACTACACAGCATTTTGTCTTTCTTTCCCTGCCATCTCACACATAAAGCTCATAATAATAATGAGGCTTTTAAATTGACAATGGCTATTTCCTGTCATTATTGTGTTTACATATTGTTAGGCTACAAATTAAATTTTTCTACCTGCATCTTAACGGGGGGAAAAGGTGGGGTATGGTCTGGGGAGGGGGTGGGGGAAGAGGCAACTGACCCTAAGAGATTCTTTGAGACATGTATAAGCTTTGAAGGTCAGCCATATTTGTGATTTTAAACCTGGATTTGTCAAAAACATTTATCGTTTACTCATGATTAAAATTTAATTCTAACAAAAAAAATTATCTGGACAAGTTATTTGGCCTGATAAAGTTTCTGTTTTATTTGATTATTGTTTCACTAAAATTAACAAATCATAGTGACAAATACTACATTTCAGTGAGGTCTGTGCCAAACTTTAAACATACTGATAGCTTTAATATCACTAATCTGTGTTTCTAAACTTTCTTACTTATCAATGATTTTAACTTTTCAGAAGCTAGCCAAAAGCACTGTGACATTACACAATCCTTGATCTACATGATTTGCAAAGGCAATTTGCCATTTTCAAGCGTGGGAAAAGTATGGTGTAAAAAAAAAATTGTGCACACAGCTTGCCCTCTCTATAAAAAATGCTTTTCAGAAAGAGGTTTGTAAGTTATGTTTTCATTGTTTCATTTTAATGAGATGCATATTATAATGTATAATAATTTACGTAACTATTCTGTAATTAATACCTATATTTACTTCTAAACTGTAGGTAAAATAGTTGGTAGGAAAGAGATATAAAACAATAAATGTCATTCTTTAAAAAAAAGACCTATTGAAGTAACCTTTTTTTTAAGTGAATACTGTCTGTCACCAACTCCACAAGGCGTTTCTTGGTATTGACAGCTTGCTTGCTAGACAGCATCACTAGCTCTCCTGTGCTTCAAAATATAAGCCCATCTCCGGACAGACTAGCTCAGGTAAGATTCGTTTAATAAAGAGGTAATTTCTAAATTATTATATCAAGTATATGAACATAACTAGGTTACGAATAAAAACAATATTTATGTAATAATTGTATCAAATATTGTTTCATGGGCATTATTTTACAGGCACACCCAAACAGTACCCTCACTGTCAATGGAAATTGGTTAGGATATCCTTAAGGTCCTGATCTAGCAGAAAAATGATTTCCTTCTGCTTGTTGAAATTGACATTAGGAAACACTGATAACCGTGACTTAGTGTCATGCACTCAGGTGCTGTGAGGTGGGTCGGTACTGAGTTTCATAGGAAAAATTACTCAGAAATAAGGCCAATGCTGTAAATGCTGTGTTGTTCTGCCTGGGAGCTTGATCAGAGACCAAATAGGGAGATTATGAGCTTATGCTCTGGAAGGAGGTGGAATGTGGTGTTGTATACAAAGAACTTTTTTAAGCCATATATGATTGCAAGTCACTATCCTCAATCTGGGAATAATTTCTCTTTGTTGCCATCAAAGTCTTTGAGGCAAATGCAGTAGGCTGTCCTGAGCCATCAGGATTTCTGTGAGAGAGAATGGTGCTGATTCCATATTTGAACACATCTGCGGCCAGAGTCAAAGGCTTATAGGGCTGAACATGGAGAGAAGGTGTTGCTTCTGTTTCTGGAACATCAACTGACAGGCCTCTGATAACTTAAAGTTGTCTCCTTTCTTACAAAGCTGACTGAACGGATGACAAAGGTAAACAGCTCATGGAATTAATTTCACATAGTAATTTACCTTCCCTAAAAGCACACCTGGATAGCTGTTTCTGTTAAAGCACTGCTTCTGAGACAGGGAGGAGCACCGGCCCTGAAACGAATACGTCCAAAAAATTAACAATAAAGGTCATTGTGCTGGCCAGCCTGGAGGAGTTCTTATGCAGTCTTCCATGTCTCACTATGTGAGTACTGGGCTAGTACCCAAGCCTTGACTCAGTTACATGATTTGTAAACACTGAGAAAAATCTTCTGCCCACTTTCAGGTGAATAACATTACACACAGTTGGGGTGCACATCTTCCGTCCCAGGGGCTAGTGGGGTGATAACAGGAAGGGCATCTGGCCATGGCAAATCCATTAACAACCATGCTGACCATGCATCAATGTGGGAAAAAGACACTAGAAAAAGATGAAGAAGAAGAATGTCTATCTACATCCGGATCCCACTCCAACTACTGCCAGGACTGGGTGCTGACGAGTCCTCTCCATTTGGCTCGGTCCTCCCACCACTTTTCTTCCTCCACTTGCTACCAGGTCACACCTCTCCTTTCCACAGATATTCTCACTCCCGTTTTCCACCGTGTTCTTGGGTGCTCTCTAGGTCTTTTCCATCCATCTTTAGTTCTTCCATAATTTTGGGGAGTCTCTGCCCACGCATGCTCTTAACATGCCCATACCATCTTAATCTCTTTTTTTTTTCAATTTCTCCTCTCATACTTTCTTGTTTAAGGTCCTTTCTAATATCTACATTCCTTACTCGCCCCATTCTTGTTTTTCCCTTAACTGCTCTGAGAAATTGCATTTCCCCTGCTTGCAGTCTGCTCCAGTCCCTTTCTGTCATTGTACATGTTTCTCCTACATAGGTGACAATAGGGAAGTAATAACTTTTACACATAAGGACTTTTGCTTTTTCTGAAACTTCCTTATTCCAAATCAGGTGTTTTATTGTTTGGTAGAAATTGCCTCCCTTCTGTGCCTCCTATTAATTTCGTTGGTTATTCTTCTATCACTAGATATTTCACTCCCTAGATAAGTGAAGCTGTCTACCACTTTGAGAGGTTCTCAATTCAAAGTAATATTTCCATTCATCCCTTTGTCTTTTCCTAATACCATTACTTCACTCTTATCTTTATTTATTTTTAAATCATACCTTATCATTATTTCCTTCCACACATCAAGTTGTTACTGTACATCTACCTCTTTATTGCCCCATATTACCATATCATCTGCAAAAATCATCTTTTTGTCTTTTCCTTTTACTATATCTTTAACTGCCCTATTCATTCCCTCCATCACAACATTAAAAAGCGAAGAGATAGAATACTTCCTTGTTTAAGTCCTTGTATTATTTTAAAGTATTCAGAGTTCCCCAATGGTGTTCTAATTCTACAATTGTGTCCCCTGTACATTGTCTTTATGACATTAATGTATCCATCTTCTATATCTATCTTCTTCATTTCTTCCCAGAGTCTTTCCCTGTTAACTGAGTCATATGCCTTTCTGGGGCTATATTGATTGATTGATTTTTACTGTTGTAGAGACCTCAGAGATCATCTGAGGCATTACAAAAGTCAATATTACACAGTATAAATGATACACAAATAATTACAAAAACAAGAAAAATATTACACAATATAAATATTACACAAATAATTATGGTATCTTCACACAAATACAAAACAGAGAAACTTCTGGTACAAATTGATATTGCATAGTAAATTTTGCCAATTACAGACTTACTCATATATAGAAGCATATAAAAACTGATCACAAAGTGTAGTCATACCATATTCTTTGCCTCACTTAAAAATTCATCAGTTTCATAAATGCTGAGCTCAAGAAGAAATTCTTTTAATTTTTTTTGAATTGTTGAATTGGAAGATCCCTGATATGTTGGGGTATGGCATTAAAAAATTTTATGGACTTGTATAAGAAGCACTTTTGTGTTTTTTATAAAGACCATTATCATCCTTTTGTTATACTCCCAACTTTTTCCCATCAGTTGACAGATAGAAAATATCAGGATGAATGTCCTTCTTCCTTTCCTAAGCCCATGCTGTTCTTCACTCATCTCCTTTTCTATCTTTTCACTTATTCGATTTATTAAAATTCTTTCAGAAATCTTGGCTTCCCTAAAAATGACTGCACTTCCTAATATTCTTAGGAACTGGCAATTTGTTGATTGCTACTAGTACTACACCCTCACCATAAGTATTGCACTCTAGGAGCCAAAAAAAAAAAAAAAAAAAAAAAAAAAAAAAAAAAAAAAAAAAATTCTCAGTTACCCGAAAGTCTGTGGGAATATAAAAAGCTTCCCCAACAGAAAAACTAGTACATCCCGTAAAGAATAATTAGTGCTAAAATCTGCCAAATCTCAGTGTTTAATGGCAACTGCAAGTATACAGCTCTGAGATAAATTTTGAAAAAATACTATTGGCCAACTTAGCCAATAACTCCTCATGGGCAGTAGGGGATAAACATCTATTTCACTTTGTGTATTGACTGTGTGCTTGAAATCGCCACAAAATCTAATACCACTATTGGGTTTCTGGATCACAACCAAGTGGGTGGCCCACATGTTTGATGAAACTGTGACACCATCCTGAGATCCTGAAATCTGTCAGGTTCCACCTTGACTTTGTCTTGGAAAACAAACAACACAGTGTGGGCTCTAGAGAACTTAGGAATCACTGATTTAATGAGGATCTCAAAATTGGTGGCTCTACACAGATTCATATCAAAAAGATGATTGAAAAAGTCCAGCAATATCTTCACATTCTGAATTTTCACTGCTGGAGAGACAAAGATAACTTTATTGACCACTCACAATTTCTGTACCATCTCATACAAATTACTATACTAGACAGCAATGAAGTGCTTTTATCTACAGGCTCAGTGATGCACTTTACGTGGTAGTACAGCTTAAAATGTTGTGCATAATTTTCTCACTTTACCATGGTCTCATCAAAACCTGCATATCATTCCTATGGTGGAGGCTGCACTGGCCAAGTTCCCGTCACCAGCTGCAAGGCTAGCAAACGGATGAGCTCCTCTGTTTGTTCTGTTGCTGTTTCAGCTGCTTCTCCATCAGATGCATTTGTTGCCTTCAACACTCCAAAAACACTGGGCCCATGATGGCTACAATATACTACATTAACATGAAAACAAACTTTCATGTGAGAGCAAGTTCTTGTTACAACTGTTATACCTCTCATGTAGTGAAATGGCAGCATCCACCAAATGCTTCAGAACAAAAGTGGAGTACCAGGATGTGTAGTGCCCACAAACAACACCTAGTGTCATTCTGGCCAGCAAGCAGAATCTGAATACATGGACATGGACAAACACAGAACGAAGAGAATGTGACAGTCTAAAAGAATTCACATCAGAAATGCAAGTAAGCAAGGGCCACATAAACAAGAATCCTACCTAGTCTAGCATATGACTGACACTTGACTCCACATGGTCGATCCAGAAATGTTACAACTCCCAAGGAACAGGCCAATGTATGTGACAATCATGTTGCTTACTGTAGACACATGGATCACTCCAATTTTTGACTGCAAACAGTTCTTCATTAGACACGCACAAGTCTGTCAGCAATACCATAAAAAACCGTTCAGAATTTTCAGTGAATTTTGCTCACAACTATCAGTCTGTTACTGTTACCATTCACAATATTTTCACCAAATAGTCTTATAATTTTGTGTGTCCTTCTACTCTCTGTTCTGATATTAGACTATCTTGCAAAGATCTCATTTTTGCAGTATCCACCAATCCATTTAATATGTAGAGAATTCATCCTTTCAATGAAGTGGTTCAGCTTTGCTAATTCCACTACATTCCCAAAATGCACACTTTTGTTTGTGTATATTAATTTTAACCAAATTTTCATGAGTAGGTTCCCATTTTGTGAACATTCTTCTGAAGTACTTTATCACAAGTATCTATTTCCTACATATAACTCTGAGTCTTTCAGTACACTGCTACAAAAATGTGTTTATGGATCCTTGCTTTCAATACTACATCCCTTTTTCTTTGTTTCTGTGAGAATATCTTAGTTCATAACTTCCAGATCTGTAATCAAATCTCCTATTTAATTTTACACATTTATATGTTTCAAACAGTAATTAGAACAGTCACTTTCCATAACCTTTTTTTATCTTCTACTCTATCTGTCCTTGTATTATTTTATAGGCTCTTAAACAAGCAGTTTTCCTGTGAATAGGAAGTTGTCTCATCAGATCAACCTCCATATGGATGATTTGACACGTCAACGAACAAAGCAATGCCACATTGTCTCATTCCCAACTGGTGACACAGCATGCTGTACTTTTACCTCCATTACAAGACAAAGTATATTAAGGATGAAGTTTCTGATGAAACAAACATACTGTGCAACTCATGAAGGTGGTACCCAAGCCCTTTTGAGCTTTTTGTATGGATGAATTACGCTGAGGTTGTGACGAAGCAAGCCGGGATCTCTTTACTTCCCCTCTTGTTTTGCCTTCTGCCTCCTTAAATTCATTTTATTTTCATTTTTCCTTAATTACCATTAACATCCATAAATATAATCTGCATTTCCATAAAAGAGAAATGTTGGCCCTCAGTCTTAAGGAATATAGTGCCAGGTCTAATTTCTTGCTTAGTTTAGTTTTGTGTATGTAATTAATTTCCTAATTTATTTTGACCATTTCTAGTTAATACCTTTTGTTACAGATCATTATAGGGTGAAATCAGTAATTGTTTCATGGCTTATATTCAATTGTTGACTTATAAACAAATACAAATTCTGTGATAATTACAAAAACTTTGAAGAAGAACTACTAGGATTATTAAAGTATTTATTTGGCTCTATTCAAAACATATTAGCAAAGCCAGCCCTTAATTAATTCCAACATAATGAGCAGGTATGTCAGAAGTATTGTTTGTGTGACTAGTATCTGTTAATTTCATTATTTAAACAAATAATTTGGCCTAATCTTTGTGGTAGAAGAAACTGTTAAAAAGAAAGAATTTTTTGATGCTTTCAGTTAATTGAATGAGTTATCTTTTATTGTAATTTCTGTAACTCAAAACACTGAACAATGTATAGCTTCAGTGCCTATTATTGCAAGGATGTATAAAGGACCAATTTTTGGTCCCAAGACAGTCAGTCCACGACCGAGTTTCAGAGGGGAATTATGTACTGTTTCAAGTAATGACAATGCATCAACTTAATAGTGGAATTAGTGTAACACAAATAGGCTGTGTGTTACAACAATGACAGTGTCTCTTCAATTTATATGAGAAATAGTGTCACACATACCTTATTATTCTGCAAGAACTGGGAACTGTGTAGTTAGATTTTTACTGCCCATAGGTGTTTAACAGCCAACTACAGTAGCAGTATGCTGAAGTTTGCCTGCAACCTATTAATGAAGTGTATCAACATGGGGGGGAGGGGGGGGGGGGGAGTTTGAACAGTGAAAGTAAAGAATGGACATAATTTACAGTAGTCATTGTTGAACATTCTCCCCCCCCCTCCCCCCATTTTTCAGCCAGTATAACAATGCAGTATGTCGACAATGAGGACTATCAACAAAGAAATAAAACAGGTGAGCATCACATGGTGACAAAAGTCACAGGATACATCCTAATATCATGTCAGACCCCCTTTTGCCCAGCATAGAGCAGCAAAATGGAATGGACTCAAGTTGTCGGAAGTTCCCTGCTGAACTTCTAAGCCATTCTGCCTCTACAGCCATCCATAAATACGGAAGTGTTTCTTGTGGAATCGTACCCAATTGTCTCTTATAAGGTGCCTAGCAAGCTGTTTTCTTGGATAGCTAAACAACACACAAGCAAATCATACTAACGGAGTTTATTACAGAAATTGAATTGAGAATACTTAACTTTGGGTCGCAAGCAATTGGCGGCAGGCAAATAATTAATGTCCTTTGCTATATACAATGTCTATGCAAGTTAATCACACAATTGCATACGGAACCCAAGTCGTGGCTCTTCTAGTGCCTCTCTTCTTGTCCAGGTCTACTAGTGTACGTCTACTAGTGACTGTCTTCTACTGTCCAGCTGAGGCTGGCAGGAATGGCACTTATATTCTTTTCAGATACAGGTCACTCCTATCTTGGTGTGGTCCCAGTCAGCCTATTATTGGTTGACATCATCTCACAGCCTTCTCTGTGGTTACGTTCTTGATCTTCATGTCAGCACTTGTCGTTATGCTGGAACATTCCTCACCTCCAAAGCGATGCACCATCATCATGTATGGAGCACAACAAGGACATGAGAGGCAGGAATATGGGTGCAGTAATGGACCAGAAGCTGTGGCTGCAGAGGATGTCCAGCTTCTGGTCATACCCCCCCCCCCCCCCCCCCCATTCGGCCTTCGCTCTGGCGGATATGTTCCCTGGTAAACAACTATATGGGTACACATCCACATCCTGATGCCATGAACCAGATGAAGGTGGCAACTTATGCAGTGTGGGCATATCCAGCTCCATTGGAAGGACGAGAGGAGGCAGAGGTGATGAGGCTCCATCTCCATGTGGTCGTCCCATGGTGTCATGATGACACCCTCTGGTGGCTGCTGTGGCCATGCTGTCCTCGGGATCTTTGAATCTGGGGGAAGAGACACTGAAAGATAATCGTGCACATGACTGAGGTGAAGTTGATTTTGATGTCAGCACTGCAAGCCATCTGGACCTGATACATGCAAGCACCAAGTTGATGGATGATCTCGCTTTGCACCCAACATCTGCTGCCACTAAAAACACTGTAAAAGACAATACTATGTGGTGCAAAGTGATACCTGCAGCCTTCCTTTGGTGCCAGATGCTGAGGAGGGAGGAGCAGGTAGAGTAGTGTCTGATGGTGGCAGCCGTGAAGCAATTCTGCCAGCGATGGTCCATCTCGGGGGTGCGAATGATAAGAGGCAAGAAACAGTTGCAGTGCTTGATTCTTGGTGTGTACAGAGCAAAGTTTGGCCACCTGCTGCTTGGAAGTTCTGACAAAACGTTCTGCTTCACTGTCTGACTGTGGATGGAATGGTGCACTAGTTAGATGCTGTATGCCATTGCATACACAGAATGTTTCAAATGCATTTTACATGAACTGAGGTCCATTGTCCGACACAATGACTTCAGCTAAACCTCCCAGCCGAAAAATAGAGGACAACACCTGAATTGTGCTATGTGATGTTATTGAGTTCATTGGCACTGCAAGAGAAAACTTGCTATGCATGTCAACCACAATCAACCAACGAGTGTTCCAAAAAGGTTCTACGAAGTCTATGTGGATGCATTGTCATGGTGATTGCAACTAAGGCCAAGCAGAGAATTTTTGTTGTAGAGTGAATTGATTTTCCACACATGCATGACACTGTGACATCATCTGTTCTATTTGGGTGTCCATACCCTGCCATGTACAGTGTCGATGAGCTAACTGTTTCATACAAACAATCCCCCAGTGTGCTTGATGAAATAACTGCAATGCTTGTTGTTGCAAAGCTTTAGGGATCAACGTGCATGACTGTCCACTATTATTTTGAACAAGAATCACACCATTCCTGTAGAGCAAAGCTATGCTGACGGGCAAAGTATCCGCACACTACAGAGTTCTTTATGCTGTTCAATGAGTGAGGCCAAGATGTGCGAATGTCTGTTGGAAAAATGTTCAAATCTGAATCAACTTCTGTGACCTGTGCCATTTTCCTATAGTTCAGCAGAAAAGATGAAAACAATTCTAAATCATGAGCACTGATGTGACAACAGGACGCAGCAGACGCATCAAAGTCTGTATCAGGGCCACTCGGAAGACATGAGAGTGTGTCCACATTACCATTTATTTATTTATTTATTTATTTATTTATTTATTTATTGATGAAACAAGGACTGAAAAGGCTTGTGACCCATTACTAAGCAGAATTTACTGCCACGGTGAAATTTGGTGACACCATACACAATACCCAAAGCCTCTTTCACAATTTATGAATAGTTATACTGAGCTTTGGACAACACTTTTGATGTGAATGCAATAGGCCTGTCTTTATCACCAGTTCTGTGTGAAAGCACTGCACCAATTCCATAAGAGGAAGTAGGAGGAGGAGATTAGTGTTTAACGTCCCGTCGACAACGAGGTCATTAGAGACGGAGCGCAAGCTCGGGTTAGGGAAGGACGGGGAAGGAAATCGGCCGTGCCCCTTCAAAGGAACCATCCCGGCATTTGCCTGAAGCGATTTAGGGAAATCACGGAAAACCTAAATCAGGATGGCCGGAGACGGGATTGAACCGTCGTCCTCCCGAATGCGAGTCCATTGTGCTAACCACTGCGCCACCTCGCTCGGTCATAAGAGGAAGTGTCGACTTGCAATACATCTGGTTTGTCAGTATCAAAGTGAACTAAGCATAGGTCACTGAGCAATGCATCTTTAAGTTTTTGAAAAGCTACTTGGTACTCATCTGTCTAAACAAAGGGGACATTCTTGCAATGCAAGTGACACAATTGAGCTGCAATTTGTGTGGCATCTGGTATGAACTGACTATAACAGTACATTTTCCCTAAAACTGACTGCAATCCTGTCACAGTGTGAGGAACCGGCTAGTCTCGTATGGCTAACAAATGTGAGTGAAGAGGATGTACACCTTGACTGTTTATGACATGACCATGATACTGTAACTTGGGTTTAAGAAAATTGCACTTGTCCGGTCTACACTTTACACCTGCATCAGATAACACACAAAACAGGTTCTTCAGGTGTATGACCTGCTACTACAATATCATCCAAATAGTTTGAATAGTTTGGCACTTGTGCAGTCGGCTGTTCCAAATATCATTGAAAAATGGCAGGTGTGGAAGCAATGCCAAAAGTCAAACACAAATATTTAAATAAATCCAAATGAGTATTTACTACACATACTTTTGAGATTCTTCATTGAGCAGTATTTGAAGATACACACTGCGCACATCAATTTTCAAAAAATTGGGTCCAGCTCCTAATCTGTACATGGATCCTCTGGGCATGGCAATGGATAAGTATCAATCACAGTTTGTGGGTTGACTGTAGACTTAAAGCCAACACAGAGGCAAATACGACCTGAGGGTTTGGGGAGCAAAGCCAGTGGACTTGCCCACTGACTAGCTTGTATAGACGCAGTAGCTTCGCTATCTTGCAATTCTTTAAGTTCAGCCATGACTTTGTCCCATAATGCAATAGGAACAGTTCTGGCCTGGCAAAATTTTGGCTGGGCATTGTCTTTCAGAGTAATATGTCCAACAAATTTGCTAGCCTTTCCTAAACCTTCAGAAAAGAGTTCCGGGAATTCTTTTAGGATGCTAGCAACACTGTCTTTTACATGGAATGCAGACACTAACAGCACATTGTCCTGAATGTTAAAGCCAAGCAAATGAAAAGAATCAACATCAAATATGTTCTCACACCTGCATGATTGTAGCACCATAAAATTCATTGTTCGCTTGTGCAAACGATACATGGCAGGCAAAGTACACTTTCCAAGAAAGGGGATGTCTTGTCCATTATAAGCTGTCAGTTGCATATGCTAATTTTAGACAGGTGTGGGGAGCCTAACAGTTCATATGTGTGACAAAAGAGTAATGTGACAGAGGCACCCGTGTCCAACTGAAATTTCCTACATTTCCACGAAGAAGTAAATGAACAAAAAGTTTGTTTGAGTGGTGTATCACTGAAGAAACCGAATGCTTGCCAGTTTTGCTAATGCCTGTTCCTGACTTTGAATATACTGCATTAATGACATGGGCCTTGTGTCTAGATTTTTGTGAGTGGGCCAAATTCTTATGTTTTTGTATTTGTTCTGTTGCAAACATAAAGAGTGTACATGTCCTTTCCTACCACAAGCGTCACACTGAGCTTGTCAGGAGGGACAGGCTTGCCATTTGTGCTGTGAATAACACTGATGGCAAGACTTAATTCTGTTCGTCTGTGTAGCCGCCTGTTTAGTGAACTGCTTGCACAGCACGTAGACGTGTTGTTTACTTGGTAAGGATTCAACTTGATAATTAGCTGGCTGCTCAAATTTATCAACTGACAGGCCACCTGAATCATACTAATCTAGTATTTGCACTATCTGCTAAATGATGGATCGGACCATTTCAAAATCTGTTCTCCAAGTTTGACATCGGGCGGCACACTCTGCACGATCACATCACGCAACATAACATCTGAATATAAAGCACCATGGCCACATTTGAATTTGTATTTCCTCGTCATACCCTGCAAATCTGTCACCCAGTTACAATAAGTTTGTCCTGACTATTTTTTGCAATTAAAGAATTGATGCCTAGCTGCTACGACACTTGTTTGTCATAATAGTTAGTTAGCTAAGTGACCACCTGTTCATATACAGGTTAACTCTGAGTGGCATTAGGAAATAGTTTGTTGGTGAGGTGGAATAGTGCACTTCCTACCATGGATAGGAAATAATGACTTTTCACAGTACCTGGTATATTGTAGGGGAGGGTGTGCGCTTCAAATTGTTGTAGCCACTCAAGCCATCCCCCTTCTTCTTCATGAAATGAGCGAAAAGTCTGTATAGCAGTAGGTGTAGCTGTATGTGGTGCTTGTTCTGTTGGGTGTGCAGCATTGGCCATTAGCTGCTGCACCATGTTGAGCAACGTAGTTATTTGCTGCGTCTGGAACTGAAACATCTGTATTGGCTGTGTTGCATCTAATGCTCGAGGCTGTGGTGCCTGAGCAGGGGGCAGGATAGGTGGGGTGGACATGTTGGAAGAGACAAATGCAGGAAACAGACAAGGCAAACAAGAAAAATAAGTACAAAGGCAAAGAAAATTTCTGCAACGTCCACCTGAAAACACTAATTGGCAAAAGAGACTGTTAAAGCAAGTAAATGACCCTGCAAAGAAAAGACAAGAGAGAATTGAGGTGCCAGCTAAACAAAAAAAAAAAAAAATCCGTGGTTGCCAGGCCCTGGGTTCTTTGTATAACTCATCATCAATGTGGGATCCTGTCCACTCATCTCTTATAGGGTGCCTAGGAAGCTGTTTTCTCAGATAGCTAAACAACACACCAGCAAATCATATTAATGGATGCTAGTCACAGGAACCTTTAAGACTCTCACTCTCTTTGTGAAATAATGAGGTACTTGAAGAATACTTTTCAACAACTATCAGTATATACAGAACAAAATTCACATTTCTCACATAAACAATTGACTTCTTGTAAATCACCCATCATTTTACATTAGAAACAATTAATTTACATTTACAACAGAGTTGTAACCTTGATAACCACAACTATATTATACAGGAATCATATATGTCTTGCCTCTAGCAAGTTCAAGTTAAAAGTTACTAAAAATTTTTTTTCACTCAATTGTTCTTTCATCACTAAAAATAGTCACAGTCACAAAAAAAGCACACAATAACACATAAATCAAAATATCCACGGGTGTACTGCCGGTCTACAGTGTCCAACGGGCACAATATTTCAGCGATCAAACATGTCACCATCATCAGGTGAACTGACAGACTGAGCTCCTGTGAACGTGCCGGCATGGAGATCCGTACACTATGGCTGCCCAGGGGTAAGTGGGTTTGGTCGCGGCGGCGGCCGATTTAAATACCCTCTGCCCACGGCGCGCTCCCCCCTCCATCCGCGCCCCGCACCACGGTCGTGCGGTGGAACAGATTGCGACGGCGTCTGAGAAGACGTCGGTGTGATGGCTCTGTCCGCCGTGGTCGTCACAACTATACGTTTGCTCAATTTACTCTTGATGAATCCAATAGCTGGTTCCCAAGCCCTGCTAAGATTATAGCCAGTCACAGTTTATGAGGTCATCTTTGGCGCGAATTTCGATGGCCTCTCTAACAACGCTGTCCCAGTATCTCGACGTCTGTACCAGAATCCTAGTGCGTTCATACTCCATAGCATGATTTTCCGATAAACAATGTTCAGCAACCGCAACTTGCTCAGATACATCAGTCGAGTGTGCCTCTGGCACACATCCTGACGCACATCCATAATTCTGTGGATTTTGTTAAACGCCTTGATAGCTTCAGGTTGGATGAGTCAGATATCAATGTGAGTTTTGACGTCTTTTCCTTGTTTACGAGGGTACCCCTGCGAGAGTTACTAGAATTGATTAGTCAGAAGTTTGACGAGAAGACCACTGAACTTTTTAGGCATGTCTTGACTTCCACATATGTTCTTTTTAATGGAGAATACTACGAACAAACGGAGGGAGTCGCCATGGGTAGCCCACTCTCACCAGTGGTAGCGAATTTGTACATGGAGAACTTTGAGGAGGAAGCCCTGTCGTCATCCGAATGGAAACCTACTTGCTTTTTCCGTTACGTGGACGACACATTCGTCATCTGGCCACATGGTATGGATAAACTCCTGGACTTCCTTACACATTTAAACTCCATACACTCCAACATCAAATTCACTATGGAGACTGAAACGGAGGGTAAATTACCTTCCCTTGACGTCTTGGTCAAGACAAGGGCTGACGGCACCCTGGGTCATGGGGTGTATTGGAAGACAATGCACACTGATCTGTATTTGCACGCAGACAGCTGCCACCACCCTTCACAGAGGAATGGGGTACTTAAAACTCTAGTACATAGGGCACGCACTATCTCTGATGCAGAAAGTCTACCCCAGGAATTGGAACATCTGAGAACTGTATTTCGAAAAAATGGGTACTCAGAGTGGCAGATTCAACATGCTCTCCACCCAGCCACTACAGCACAACCTGTGGAGATGGATGAAATCACGAGGGAGGAGGTAGGTATTGCGTTTATTCCATATACAGGCGCACTCCAGGGAAAATCCCCCGCATTTTGAAGAAACACCAGGTCGGAACTGTGTTTTGTCCTCCGAATAAAACTCATGCACTGGTGGGGAGCGCCAAAGATGACCTCAGTTTAAGGAAAGCTGGTGTGTACCAGATTCCGTGTCAATGTGGCAAGTCGTATATCAGTCAGATGATGCGTACCGCCGAGGATCGATGCCATGAACACCAGAGGCACACTCGACTGATGTATCCGAGCAAGTCGGCGGTCGCTGAACATTGTTTGTCAGGAAATCACGCTGTGGAGTATGAACGCACGAGGATTCTGGTACAGACTTCGAGATACTGGGACAGCGTTGTTAGAGAGGCCATCGAAGTTCACACCAATGACGACCTCATAAACCGTGACTGTGGCTATAATCTTAGCAGGGCTTGGGAACCAGCGATTGGGTTAATGAAGAGTAAATCGAGCAAACGTATAGCTGTGACGACCACGGCGGACAGAGCCATCACACCGACGTCATATCAGACGCCATCGCAATCTGTTACATTGCGCGACTGTGGCACAGGGCGCGGACAGCGGGGGGGAGCGCGCCACGGGCGGAGGGTATTTAACTCAGCTGCCGCTGCGACCGAACCCAGTTCTCCCTGGGCAGCCATAGCATACAGATCTCTGTGCCGGCAAGTTCACAGGAGCTCAGTCCGTCAGTTCACCTGATGATGGCAACATGTTTGATCGCCGAAATATTGTGCCCGTTGGACACTGTAGACCGGCAGTACACCCGTGGATATTTTGATTATCAAATATGCCGGGAGAAACTCAATAATCACAATAACACAGAGGTTCCTTGGTTCTGCTGTGTGCTTTAATTACGACTTCCATGGACCAACCGACAAGTACTTGTCAGTGCCATTCGACCACTGTGTCTACCGTCTCCATACGACAAACTTCAAACCTACACACACAGACAGGTGACATGCAGTAGATAGGGTTCCTTTCTCCCACTCACATCTAAAATATCATGTGTTCGAGTCGAGACGGTGGAAGGCTGAGTGATTTAAGAATTTGCATGGAAATTCTCGAAACACTACACATCCTCCCCCCCTCAGATCGGACACATGATATTTTATACGTAATCATTATGTAAATAACATTTCATACCATAACAATATACTTTTCTTATACATGTTTCTACATACATCTTTCACTTCAACAACAATCTTTTCTTTTCTCTAGAACAATCTTTAGCTGAGTGTTTCTTTATTCTGTTCTTATTTCACCTTGACATCAAGACCTGAACATTTTTCTCTGTTTTTAGTCTTCTTTTATAATATTTAAAAATTGTGAGGACTCTTTCTTTATTTCCAATCGTAAACTGCAGGTATTCATGACACTTGAGTATTTCATTTTCTATTTCTATCCTCTGTACTACCTTTTCTTCAGTATGTACTAGCTTCATTATCTGTTGTAGTTAGGAGGAACTCTGGGCAAAATGAGAGTGTTCTTTTTGACACTCGTGAACTTACATAAAACGTAATATTGCTCATTGTGCATAGAATTCAAACTTTCCAGAATAATCCCTACAAAATTTTGTGGTTTTCGTCATGATACTGTCCCTTTTCCCTAGAATCAGTAGCTATACCGTGCTTGTGGGCTGACTTTATGAGAGCACTTCCTCTTTCTATTCTGGTAGGTATGCCCTTTTATTTTTTCAGGTCACAGGCTGTCCTATCTCCAAGTAGGTACGCCCGCCCCATATACTTAGCCAATGCTGGGAAGGATTTCTGCGATAGAAGTAGGTGGATATGGAAAGAGGGAAAAAAATAGATAGGTCCTCTAATGAGAAATAATATAGGAAATAAATAGAAATGGTTGCTAAGGTTGAAGAAGAGAAAGAAGATAGCCCAAAGACAGGAAACCCTACCCTACCCCCCCCCCCCCTTTCACTGAGTGAGGTGGCATAGTGGCTAGGACACTGGACTCACATTTGGGAGGACGACGGTTCAAGCCCGCATCTGGCCATCCTGATTTAGGTTTTCCGTGATTTCCCTAAATCACTCCGGCAAATGCCAGGATGGTGCCTTTGAAAGGGCATGGCCAACTTCCTTCCCTGTTCTTCCCTAATCTGATGAGACGGATGACCTCGCTGTCTATTCTCCTTCTCCAAAACAACCCAACCCAACCCAACCCAACCCAACCCAACCCAACCCAACCCAACCCAACCCCACCCAACCCAACCCAACCCCCCTTTCCCCAGGATCCCTTCCCGTCAGGTACTTGAGTGAGACAACGGAGGAGGTTTGGTGTTAAATCATCTCCTACAGAATGAACGTTCCCACCTTCACCCTAGAGATCCCTGAAGGAAATCTTAGCAACCCTATGGAAATGGCAAAGGGTAAAGAATCAGGCACACTTGTTTGTGAGCGTTGTCTGAAAGGTGTGATGTGTGTTTTGTGTTAGCCGTGGTTTATTTGCTCTTGTAAACCGTGCTTTTATCTACAACACCCACCCCTTTCGAACTAAGTACAAACCCTCCCATTTATGACACATCTCACAAAAGGTATAAAATATTATATACAAAATAGAAAATCTATGTACTATGGTGCATTAGTAGTTCAACTAGTCACATAGTATTATATTTTCTACAAACATAATATTCCATTCAGTTCACTTTATCTAAATATCAGTTTTTACCTGTAATTCTCTAGGATTGTTTTTTATTTGAGTGTCATATCCAGTTTCCTAAGATATAAGATTAAAGGATAGTTTAAGATTTTAGGAATAGATGGCAGAACAGTTTAAAGTTTTAAAGGAATTCGGTGGAGGAAAACTATTTTAGAAGAAACACCGAAAACAACTTGGGATCCGACAGTCATCACTCCGCCCGTTAACTCAGAATGTTAACATCCCTGGGGGATATGTACAACTTTACATCTTTTGCATTGTACTTTCCTTTATTTGATCCAGTTGTAGGATCCACTAAAAATAATGTCTTGGGATGGTTTGCCGATTATACTTGGTAAGGTCCTTCATATTTTTGGAAAAAATTTTGTCTCTGTTTCTTCAGGGCAGAGCTTTGAAGTTGTTGTTTTACTAGAACTAGGTCATCAACCTTGTACCAAGGTTCAACAGCTTTTACATTATGTTTACTTACTGTTTGTTGTGCTTTTTCAATTAAATTCTTAGAAACTATTTCCTGATTCAGTTTGTAATTGACAATAGGTTGTTCGGGCCAATTAACACATGTAATCAGAGGTTCTCCTACAAAGGGCTTGCCTATTACTTCAATGGTGTCAAACCAGTTGATAAATGTGGTAATTCATTTAGAATAAGTTCAAAGTCTTTAATTTCCATTGCCCATAATGTATGTTTTTCACAGCAGTAGGTACGGCATAGTTTTCCAATTTCCTTCATCACTCGTTCACATGGATTCGGGGATGGATTACAGTTGGATATTAATACTTGACTAATACCTTCCCATGCTAGAAAGTCTTTAAATTTGTTACTCATGAATTCTGGGCCATTATTTGTAAGAAACTGTTTCGGTTTACCTACTTCCAGAAAGAATTGTCGTAAACAGTGTATAACTGTCTGTGTATTGGCTCTTTTGATTGGATATAGTTCAACACATTTTGACCAACACTCTATGATGATTGAACTGTATGACACTCCTCCCTTTCCTTTTGGAACTGGTCCAAAAATATCTGTTGCTGTGAGATCGTGCAACGACTTAGGATTAATCAGATGCATTTTGTACGAGGGCAGTTCAATAAGTAATGCAACACATTTTTTTTCTCGGCCAATTTTGCTTGAAAAAACCGGAAATTTCTTGTGGAATATTTTTAAACATTCCCGCTTCGTCTCGTATAGTTTCATTGACTTCCGACAGGTGGCAGCGCTGTACGGAGCTGTTAAAATGGCGTCTGTAACGGATGTGCGTTGCAAACAACGGGCAGTGATCGAGTTTCTTTTGGATGATAACCAGGGCATCTCAGATATTCATAGGCACTTGCAGAATGTCTATGGTGATCTGGCAGTGGACAAAAGCACGGTGAGTCATTGGGCAAAGCGTGTGTCATCATCGCCGCAAGGTCAAGCAAGACTGTCTGATCTCCCGCGTGCGGGCCGGCCATGCACAGCTGTGACTCCTGCAATGGCGGAGCGTGCGAACACACTCGTTCGAGATGATCGACGGATCACCATCAAACAACTCAGTGCTCAACTTGACATCTCTGTTGGTAGTGCTGTCACAATTGTTCACCAGTTGGGATATTCAAAGGTTTGTTCCCGCTGGGTCCCTCGTTGTCTAACCGAACACCATAAAGAGCAAAGGAGAACCATCTGTGCGGAATTGCTTGCTCGTCATGTGGCTGAGGGTGACAATTTCTTGTCAAAGATTGTTACAGGCGATGAAACATGGGTTCATCACTTCGAACCTGAAACAAAATGGCAATCAATGGAGTGGCGCCACACCCACTCCCCTACCAAGGAAAAGTTTAAAGCCATACCCTCAGCCGGTAAAGTCATGGTTACAGTCTTCTGGGACGCTGAAGGGGTTATTCTGTTCGATGTCCTTCCCAATGGTCAAACGATCAACTCTGAAGTGTATTGTGCTACTCTTCAGAAATTGAAGAAACGACTTCAGCGTGTTCGTAGGCACAAAAATCTGAACAAACTTCTCCTTCTTCATGGCAATTCAAGACCTCACACAAGTCTTCGCACCCGAGAGGAGCTCACAAAACTTCAGTGGACTGTTCTTCCTCATGCACCCTACAGCCCCGATCTCGCACCGTCGGATTTCCACATGTTTGGCCCAATGAAGGACGCAATCCGTGGGAGGCACTACGCGGATGATGAAGAAGTTATTGATGCAGTACGACGTTGGCTCCAACATCGACCAGTGGAATGGTACCGTGCAGGCATACAGGCCCTCATTTCAAGGTGGCGTAAGGCCGTAGCATTGAATGGAGATAACATTGAAAAATTGTATTGTGTAGCTAAAAGATTGGGGAATAACCTGGTGTATTTCAATGCTGAATAAAACAACCCCTGTTTCAGAAAAAAAATGTGTTGCATTACTTATTGAACTGCCCTCGTACTTCATATGAGTATTGATCTCTTTCACTTTCTGGCAAATTTCACAAGTTCTTATCAGAGATGCTACATTATGCCCTAGCTTCTTAAAATAAGAAAACTTATGCATATGGTCTATACACTTTTTTATTCCAAAGTGCCCATATCCTGTATGAACATACCACACAAGTGCGTCTTCCATTACCTTTGGAATGCATAAGTGTCAACGTTGCAATGTTATGCAGTCTCTCCAAAACAAATTATGACCTGCAATTTTCCATTTTCCTACTTGATTAGGAGGTAAGGAATTTCGGATATACATAGAAAACATTTCTGTAGAATAGGGATCATGATGCATATTTTCTTTTATTCTTTGAGCCATCTCTTGTACCCTGATGTTCGGATATTCTACTGACATAAAATTAATTGTAAAAATAACGCCGGGTCCTTCCGTACATTTTAATTCTTCCATTCCTATTGGTAGCCAAGACAAAGCATCTGGCACAATATTCGTGGAACCTTTTACACATTGTATTCGAATATCATATTCCTGTAGGAACAGCATCCATTGCATTAACCTACTATGCAACAATCAACTACTCATTAGAAAGGATAGAGCTTGATGATCGGTACGAACATTGATTTCTGATCCCCATATTAGTGTTTGAAATTTCTGAATACTCCACACAATTGCCAATAGTTCTTTTTCGGTAGCTGTATAATTTAATTCATGCTTATTTATACTATGGCTATCAAAAGCTACGGTTCGGTGCTCTACATTATTTAGATCCCACTCTCCTTGGAACATTTCAGCAGCAATACCATAATCAGACGCATCTGTTGACAATTTAAATGGTTCACCCACAACTGGATGATATAACATGGGTGATTCAACAAGTGCTCTTTCGACATTTTCAAACATATCATTCGCCTCTTGATCCTAAACCCATGGTATTCTCTTTCTTAATAAACGTAAAATTCTTGGGTCATTTAGTTCTTGCCCTTGTATGTACCGTCTGTAATATCTGGCCATACCTATGAATCCCTTTAACTGTCTTACATTTCTAGGGTGGGGACATTCTTTAATAGCTTTGATGCATTCAGGGTCCAATCTAATTCCCTGCACCCCTACCATATGACCTAAAAACTTCAGCTCTTGGCGTGCAAAATATGAGTTACATAACTTTATCATAATACCTTTCTCTTTAAATCTTTTCGAAGTCTTACTCAAGGTTCGACAATGCTCTTCCCAAGTAGCTGATAATATTAGGATATCATCTACATATATTGTCAAATCCTTTAGCAAATCTCTCCCTGGTGCTTCATCTAGTGCACATTTAAATACGGGCTCAGGTATTTAGTCCAAATGGTAATACATTAAAAAAGATACGATTTACCATCAAACAAAAATGCTGTATGTTTTTAGGATTCCAGGTGTAATTTTACTTGCCAATATCCTGTGGTCAAATCCATTGTGCTAAAGAACCTCGCCTTTTCAAATGTGGACAACAATTTCTCAATGCCAGTCAGTCTGTCTCTTTCTGTCTCTATATGTCTATTCAATGTACGAGTGTCTAATACTAATCCTACTCTGCCTGTAGCTTTCTTTACCACAACCAATGGATTATTCATGACGCTAGAGCTTTGTTCTATAATATTATTATCAATCATCTTGTTGATTTCACCGCTAACTGCTTCCTTCAAACTTACCGGTATTGGATACAGCAGAATGGAGTGACATCTTTGATCTTGAATTTACAAACACAGTCACTAATGTTACTAGACAAATGGAGAACACTACTTCATACTCCATTAAAATTTTATATAAATCTTGCTTTTGTTGATCAGTTAATATTAGTGACTTTGTCTCGTATACCAGTTCGATGTGTTCCTGGATTTACATTATCGATCTCTGGTGACAACTGCACTGTGGCTGTTAATCACAAACACTGACGCTCAGTTATTTGTTTTCCAATGTATTGATCTGTCACAAACAGTATCTAATATCTACTGTCCCCTTTACCGAAACATAGAAGATTTTCATCAAAGTTCAAGATAACTTTAAACTCTAATAGCCAATCTAAACCAAACAACACATCTCTATTGATATTCTCTACAATTAACAGCGTTTGATGAAATAATACATTTCCAACACTGCAGTTCATTTGAGTTTCATACTTTACAATCTTACTTTTTGTTCCTGTTATTCCAACTATGTAAACTCCGGTCACTGGTAATAACAGTATGTGATGTTTAGGCTGTAATGAACTAAAGAATGTGTTGGAGATGAGCGATACCTCACTCCCTGAATCTATAGATATGTTAACCTGGGAATTTTCAACAGTCCCTGCTATAATAAGTTGTGAATCGTTGGTAGTTGAGCTTGTTTCTTCCAGTAGCAACCATTCTTTTGTAGGTATTTTGTGGGTAAAATTAATACACTTGTATGGACTAAGGCCTCCTAGTGTATTTCCACGACCTGGGCCCTAGGCCTGGATCCAGTTCGCACTACATTTTCCTCATTATTAGTAATCACAGGTTGGTTACCAAATCAAGATACTACGTTATCACTTTGTACTCTATTATTACTTGGTATAAATTCTTGCGAAGTTACGGGACCTAAATTCGAAGGTGGATGTTTCAGCTGATAATTTTCATTACCATTTTTTATGTTGGACTGGTGTACTCTACATGGGTTAACCTCATATTTTTTAAAAATTATTACCACTTTTTCTTCTGTAATTTGGATTATCACTTTGGTGCAAGCTTTCATTGCAGTCCTTATTTAATGCATCCAGTGCGTCCACAAACGACAACAACTCTTCTACTGTTTTCCAACCACTACATATTATATCTTTCCTTGCATAAATGGGTAATCGTCTAATTAAAATTTGCACTAACTCTTCTTCTTCCATCAGCTTGTATAAGTACTTGGCCCTTGTTAGATGCCAACCAAAATACTACCTCATGGTGCCATAAGTATTATTGTAGTATTTCAGGTCCCACAGATCTGATACTAGTTTTTCCTGGGCACTTGTAGACCAATACTTCTCTTTGAACCTCTTTTGGAAATCTCCTCAAGAGGAAAAGTTCTCAGTATTTACAGCTCCCCATTCGGAGGCTTCTCCTAGAAGGTCACCCACAGCAAATTCAATCTTTTTAGAGTCCTCCCAATTTTTCGGCAGAGCTTGGTTAAACCCTTTCAAGGAATGTGTCAGGTGCGCATCTCCATTGGGCTTGAATTTAGGGAATTGTCTCGATAACCCTGAATTTGCTCCCCATTGTAAATCAGTAACTACTTCACTGGTTAACACAACATTGGATGAAGTTACCTGTTTTTCCACTTTGTCCTGGGCAAGTTTAAATTATTCCCACAAGTCATCTATAACCTTTTGAGTATCTGGAAGTTTGGAATAAATGGTTAAACCCTTTCAAGGAATGTGTCAGGTGCGCAACTCCATTGGGCTTGAATTTAGGGAATTGTCTCGATAACCCTGAATTTGCTCCCCATTGTAAATCAGTAACTACTTCACTGGTTAACACAACATTAGATGAAGTTACCTGTTTTTCCACTTTGTCCTGGGCAAGTTTAAATTATTCCCACAAGTCATCTATAACCTTTTGAGTATCTGAAAGTTCAGAATAAGCAATAGGCGACATGTTCCCGGATGTCTTTCTCTCGGTGACTTTTCGATATATGATCCCTTCAGATTGTTCCTCCAAATTACTTATATTTACAATATCAGAGTTTGCTATCTTCTCATGGAAGCTTCTTTCTACATTATCCACTTGTGTACTTACACCTGTAATTTGCGATTGGATTATTGGCATTAACTTATCTTGATTTTCAACACTCTCTTTTAAACTATGCAATCCCTCCTGTACACCATCAAACTTAAAATTGCATACATTTTCAGACTATCCTAACTTTTCATTGATTTCTGATTCTACAGTATTACATTTTCCCTCAATATCAAATTCTAACTTATTTGCTAAATCTTGTAATTGATCATTCTGTTTCAGACTAAAGTCTGTGAAAAGTTGATTTACATGAATGCCCAATGTATTGGTTAATTCTTGCTTCAAGTTCTAATATCAAATCCTCTACTTTACTATTCAAGGTGTCAAATTTAGTCTTTAAAGCATCCATGCCTTCGCCCAGATTACCAAATTCTTTGCTCTGTGAGTCTACTTTAGCATTTAACAATCCTAAATTTGTTGTTTGGCCATTCAGTTGGGACTTCACCGAGTCCAGTTTTCTACTTAAAGTCGCACTCTGTGCATCTAGTTATTCACTTAGAGCAGCGTTTATCGAGTCTAACTTAAGATTCTGGGCGTTCAAAGCTTCCCTCTGAACATTTGAGTTAGAATGCAGTGAGTCTATCTTAAGATTCCAGCTTTGGTTAGATTTACTGACTCAGACCAGTCAGGCCCTTCTTTAGTAATTCACATAGCCCTGGCTGGTTCTGACGTCTCTCCAACTTGCTGAATGCGATCCATGATTTTACAAGCTTTAGACCCTGTGAGCATTTAAAAATTAAAATTAAGTGTAATAACTACAGTAATAAAGTCTATTATGACGTCTCTCCAACTTGCTGAATGAGATCCATGATTTTACAAGCTTTAGACCTTGTGAGCATTTAAAAATTAATGCTAAGTGTAATAATTACAGTAATAAAGTCTATTAAATAGTTTGAATATAATAGAGGGAAACATTCCACGTGGGAAAAATATATATAAAAACAATGATGATGTAACTTACCAAACGAAAGTGTTGGTATGTTGATAGAGACACTAACAAACACAAACACACACTCAAAATTCAAGCTTTTGCAACTCACGGTTGCTTCATCAGGAACGAGGGAAGGAGAGGGAAAGACGAAAGGACATGGGTTTTAAGGGAGAGGGTAAGGAGTCATTCCAATCCCGGGAGCGGAAAGACTTACCTTAGGGGGGAAAAAGGGACAGGTATACACTCGCGCGCACACACACATATCCATCCGCATGTATACAGACACAAGCAGACATATGTAAAGGCAAAGAGTTTGGGCAGAGATGTCAGTCGAGGTGGAAGTACAGAGGCAAAGATGTTGTTCATTGACCGGTGAGGTATGAGCGGCGGCAACTTGAAATTAGCGGAGGTTGAGGCCTGGTGGGTAACGGGAAGAGAAGATATATTGAAGGGCAAGTTCCCATCTCCGGAGTTCTGATAGGTTGGTGTTTGTGGGAAGTATCCATATAACCCGGACGGTGTAACACTGTGCCAAGATGTGCTGGCCGTGCACCAAGGCATGTTTAGCCACATGGTGATCCTCATTACCAACAAACACTGTCTGCCTGTGTCCGTTCACATGAATGGACAGTTTGTTGCTGGTCATTCCCACACAGAAAGCTTCACAGTGTAGGCAGGTCAGTTGGTAAATCACGTGGGTGCTTTCACACGTGGCTCTGCCTTTGATGGTGTACACCTTCTGGGTTACAGGACTGGAGTAGGTGGTTGTGGGAGGGTGCATGGGACAGGTTTTACACCGGGGGCGGTTACAAGGGTAGGAGACAGAGGGTAGGGAAGGTGGTTTGGGGATTTCATAGGGATGAACAAGGAGGTTGCGAAGGTTAGGTGGATGGTGGAAAGACACTCATGGTGGAGTGGGGAGGGTTTAATGAAGGATGGATCTCATTTCAGGGCAGGATTTGAGGAAGTCGTATCCCTGCTGGAGAGCCACATTCAGAGTCTGATCCAGTCCCGGAAAGTATCCTGTCACAAGTGGGGCACTTTCGGGGTTCTTCTGTGGGAGGTTCTGGGTTTGAGGGGATGAGGAAGTGGCTTTGGTTATTTCCCACCAATTTCTTAAAAGTAATTATTAAAAATATCTGCTATGCATGAACTGTCTTTTACAGTGCTCCCATTCTCCTTTCTCTTTAATATAAATAACATCATCTATGGTTTCTTCACCCACACTCTTAATAATACTACATATAGACTATTTTGCATCTAATGTGTCAATTTTGGACAGGCTATGCAAACTCTTTGATATTTTTTTACAACTTTTCTTGTTATGTTACAGCTCTGTTTATAGCAAAAATGTATTTCTGGGTCATTACCTGGTCTGGCTATTGGATCCAAGTCCATTTTTCATTGTGAAGAGGTTGGTACCTGTAGCGATCCAAGGATTGTTAATGACTTGACATTATTGCATTTAATTATCTTTTTAGGAAAACTATTTTCCCAAATGGATAAAAACTCATTAAGAAATATGTTCAGTTTAGTTTCAGCATTATAATCATTGTAAACTTCACCTCAGTTAATATTTTTTAAGGTTTCTTTAAAAATGTAAGTAGTTTTGTCATTGACCAGCCTCACTTTTTCTTAGACTGTTTCTGAAAAAGTGTAGATGGAGTCAAGTAATATAAAGTGACTTTCTGTGCATCGTGATCTGGTGATCCATTAACTACCAGATAGACTTCTGTCTCTGTAACTTATGCTTGTTGAATGATTAAAAGCACCTCTATATCACTTTTCCTGTCAGGTTCTTTCCAGAAATTTACATGAAAATCACCATAAATTATTGGTCATTTCTTTCTGCCTGACAGAGCAAAATAACTCATAATTTTTTTTGAAAAATTTCCCAGTCACCCAGTGGAGCCCTGCATACTATAACAATCACAAATATAATGTTTCCCACCAGTAATCCACAAGAATGTTTCTCTACCTTGATCTATACAAAATCTACTTATTTCTACATTGTTGTATTTATATCCCTTCTTTCATGTACGTGACAACTTGTCCTTTATCCGTATCGGATCTACCTGAATATACTACTAACTTATAATCACTAACATTATGATTTTATATGCCTGTGGTTATATGGTGCTGAGACAGACAAATGATATCAGTTTCTTTCCAACTACTGAGATCTTGCAAACAAATTAACAACTTATTTACACTATTTTTAAACCCCCTAATGTTCCTATTAAAGAAGTTGCTTTCACTTTTTCTGTGTTATTATAAGCTGGGAGCCTCTGTCAATTTTATTTCCTTGTGTTCTCTGCTAGCTTGTCCTTAACCATCTTAGCCAGCTATAGGCCATCCGATTTATATTCTTATCTTCCTAAAACTAATACAAGATTTTGTATTCATCTGAAGGTGCCCTTTCAGTTCCATGTTTACTTGCTTTACAGCAGAGTTAACTCAGGGCTGGTCATAGTACAAAATGACTTCCACAAAACTCTTATTTGTGTGCTACCAGCTGCTCCTATTCTCCCCACATCGCCCCTAATACTATATTTTTCATTTCTGGCTAGGCTGTTTCACGCTCTATCACTATCAATACCTTACCTTCTTTGTTAAAATCTTTGCAAATTTGTTGGTTGGTTGGATGATTAAAGGAACCAAACTACTATGTCATCCGTCCCTTTTTTCTCAAACAGACTTGTCTATATGATTGTAGATCAGAGAAAACCTACCATGCAAAACCCAGGGGTTGAAGACCTCAAGGTCTACCAAACACCAACAAAGCTGAGATGAGGGGAAAAAAGAAGAAAGGGAGACAGAGGAAGAAAGACAGGCAAGGTGTCTCATCTAGGGAGCAGCCAAAAGCCCCCAAAACCAGAGTGCAATGAGGGGACATAAATCCTCTGCCCCCAACTGTTATCAGACATACTCCACTCAGGAAGTGCCCAGGAAAGGCTAGCAACACAGGCAGGGCAAGACAACTACACGGAGACAAAAGATGAACAAATCTAACAGACCACGTGAGAGGGGTGAAGGAGAGTAAAAGAGCAGGTAGGGTTAGGACCAGGCTGGACCACAAAGCCCAGACAGCCGCAACCTGGTCTGGGCAGAGGAGGCAACAATGTGTTTTGCCAATATCTCAATGGGCCGATAAGGTTAAATGGCCTTCCCTTAAAGAGAGTGGTAAAAGATCTAATACCTGGGATAACGAGTCAGGGAAATTAAGACTCTGCCACAGGGCACTTAGGTTGAGGCAGTCCAGCAAAATGTGGACCACTGTCAGTCAGAAACATCACTACTCGATGTACAGTTGGTCGATAGTACAACGCATGTTCAAACTGTCTATCACTATAACCATTTTGATGAAACGTAGCTTCAAGATGGGACAGCTCAGCTGGAAACGTCTCAGAGTCAGAAACGACATGTGCCCTGTGTACCAAGGTACTTTGTGATTGACGATAATTCTGAGTCGATACCTAAGTCTACTGCTTTTTTGTCTTACGTAGGAAACACTTCCAACAAGATCAGTTGTATTTTACGGAAATACAATGTGAAATGTGTTTTCCGACCTCCATCTAAAATTAGAGTGCAATGGAGAGAAGGCATTGTTGTCCCAATGCTGAATCCAGGTAAGCACCCTCTAGAGATAGACAGTTATTGCCCAATAAGTCTCACCATTGTTCTCTGTAAGTTGCTTGAACACATGCTAAGCTGGCGGCTGTGTTGGCTTCTTGAGTCCCGAGGTCTTCTAGCTCTGTCCCAGGATGGTTTTGGCCAAGGCGGTTCCACTACTGAAAATCTGGATTACCTGGAGTCTGCCATCTAACAGTTTTTGCGTGACGACAACACTGTAAAGCCATTTTCTTTGACCTGCAAAAGGCTTATGACACCACATCCTTGCTACCTTACACAGAGTCTGCTCCCGATTTTTTATCCAGAACATCCTGCCACACAATACTTTCCAGGTTCAAGGTGCTGCTTCCCACCCCACAGCCCCCCCGCCCCCCCCCCCCTGAATCCAAGAGAATGGGGTTCTGCAGTACTCTGTATTAAATGTCCCTCTCTTTCAAGTAGCCATCAGTGGTCCAGCAGCAGCTGTGGGCACTCAGGATCACCCTCCTTGTATGCTGATGACTTTTGCCTCTACATTCTTGCTCCTCTACTTTGCATGTCTCTGAATGTTGACTCCAAGGCATCTTACAAAAGGCATGTAGTGTTCTCTCACCCAAGGCTTTCGGGTTTTAGCTGCCAAGAGTTGATGTTGCACTGTTCACCCACAACCAGAACTTCATCTTGACAACTAATTACTCAATGTGGTGGAGACTTACTGCTTTTTAGGACTGGTCTTCAATTCTTAGTTGATGTGGATTCCCCATCTTTGTCAGCTTAAGTGCTGGCTGTACCTTAATACACTCCATTGCCTGAGTAACACCATCTGGGGTGCATATCATACTACCCTTCTGCAGCTTTGCAAAGCCCAGATACAATCCTGTCTTGATTACAGTGTCTGCAATACAGATTGGCATCATCCTCAGCATTGTGGCTACTGGATCCGATACACAACTTCAGGGTTTGACTTATGACAGGTGCCTTTCGAACCAGTCAAGTCAACAGCTTACTTGCGGCACTTGGGGTCCCTACATTGTGGATTAGGCGCCAACAACAGCTTGTTGATAATGCTACCCTCATTCGCAGTTCCCCAAGCATCTGGACTGCCACCTTCTCTTTTCAAACATGTAAATCCATCTCTCACAACAGCAGCCTAGATCAGAAGTTACGATCGCACCCTGCACCTGGCCCATCCTCTCTGACCTCCACTTGTTTCCTCTTCCAAATCTCCTCTGGGTCCACTCTCATACACCTCTGTGGCGCATCTGTGGGCCACAGCTTCATCTTGATGTATCACAAGGTCTGAAAAAATCAGTTCATCCCAAGTCCTCTGCTGCCAGTTTTTCTCCATCCTTGGCACTTCCCGGGGTTGAGAAGTAGTCTGTACTGATGGCTCAATGGTTGCTGGTCATGTGGGCTTTGCTTACACTCATATGGGACATACTGAACAGTGTTCCTTGGTTGTAGTGTTTTCACTGATGAGTTGTTAGCCACCTCGTGCTCTTGAACACCTCTCTTCTGCACCAGTGGATCATTTCTCAACTACAGCTACTCCTTGAGCAGTTTGCAAGCTCTTGACCAGTGTTACCCTCACCATCCCTTGGTCATTGCAGTCCAGATTTCCCTGTATGCCCTTGAACTATGTGGACTCTCGGTGACCTTCGGGATCCCAGGGAATTAAATTGCTGCCTGCCCAAACTGGCAACCAATAAACCGTCTCTTCAGATCAGTATCCCAGAAATAGACTTCCATTCGGTATTATGCTGTCAAGTTTTAGGAACCTGGAATATGGAATGGCTCATTCTGACTTTGCCAAATTATGTGAGACCTGAGTTTCTCCTCGTGTATACAACTTTCATATAACTTCCGGGAATTCAGCCAGCTAACACTTTCAGCGACCACCAATATTTCAGCAGGAGAACACCCCGCCATTTTCAAGGCAAACTGCAATGGACAGGCGACGTACATGCAAATTTAAAACCTCAGTTCTTGGACTGATGCAGGAAAGATAACACACACACTGAACACTAGTGGCACCAGAGATGACCGAAGTCAGAGATATCGATAGTGAGACTATGAACTCGCAGGTGAGGTAGCTATGACTCTGTCCCTCTGTTTTTTAACAAGGGAGAGAGCTGGATTGCTAATTTAATCTCAACTGCCTTCTTAATAACAATGTCCCAATAGCTGTATGTGCATGCGAATATCTTGGTGTTATTACGAGGTGTGGCTAGAAAAAAACCGGACTAGTACTGGTGAAACAATAAAATGAATGCAATAAGGCTGAAAGTCGCGTGGCCTGTCACGTGACTCTCGCTCCACCTACTGCTCGAGTTTCATCTGCCTCCTGCACTCAGTCTGCCCGTGGCGTCTGTTTTAAGTAGTTGACGTTTTGTCTGTGCGTCGGAAAATGTTGAGTGTACAGAAAGAACAGCGTGTCAACATCAAATTTTGTTTCAAACTAGGAAAATCTGCAAGTGAAATGTTTGTAATGTTACAACAAGTGTACGGCAATGATTGTTTATCGTGAACACATGTGTTTGAGTGGTTTAAACGATTTAAAGATGGCCACGAAGACACCAGTGATGACACTCGCACTGGCGGACCATTGTCAGCAAAAACTGATGCAAACATTGAAAAAATCGGTAAACTTGTTCGACAAGATCGCCGTTTAACAATCAGAGCAGTGTCTGAGTTAACAGGAGTTGACAAGGAAAGTGTTAGGCAGATTCTTCATGAAAGTTTCAACATGAACAAAGTGTGTTCAAAAATGGTTCCAAAGTGTCTCACAATTGAACAGAAGGAACACCGAAGAATGATTTGTTCTGACATCCTGGAAAACATTGAAAGTGATCCCACCTTCTTACAAAATGTTATTACTTGCGATGAATTCTGGTTTTTTACTTACGATCCCGAAACTAAACGCCAATCGATGCATTGGAAAACTCCTGGTTCTCCACGACAAAAAAAAGCACGAATATCAAAATCGAAATTCAAGGCAATGATGATTGTTTTTTTTTTTTTTTTTTGACATCAAAGGGATTGTGCACATTGACAAACAGAGAATCAGCATTACTACATTAGCGTCCTGGCTACCCTAGGTGAGCGAGTACGGAGAAAACGGAATGATTTGTGGAGAAAAAAGTCATGGATCCTTCACCAAGACAATGCCCCAGCTCACAGTGCGTTGTCAGTGAAGACGTTTTTGGCAAAACACAACATTCCCATCTTAGATCATCCACCCTACTCACCTGATTTGGCCCCCTGTGACTTTTTTCTTTTCCCTAAAGTCAAGTCAGCTTTGAAAGGAACTAGATTTGAGACTGTTGAAGCAGTAAAAGAAAAAGTGACAGAAGTAATGTATGGACTTATCGAAAATGATCTGCAGCATTGGTATGAACAGTGAAAAATTCGTATGGAGCGGTGTAGAGACCGAGGAGGAGAGTACATTGAAGGAGATAACATGAAATTGTAAATAATTGTAAATAAATGTTTTTTCCAGCATCAGTCCGGTTTTTTTCTAGCCGCACCTCGTATATAACATGGGATGACTAGTATCCAAGAAATGTTCAGCAATAGCAGATCTTCTTGGCTGCTGTAATCATGTGTGCTGTTTATGTTCAGTACATCGGTCCTTCACGGTTGTGATAGTTTGACCAATATACGCCATGCCACAGCTACAAGGAATGCGATATACACCCGCCTTGCGCAGACCAATATCATCCTTAACAGAACTCAAAATCACTCTAATTTTAGATGGAGGTTGGAAAACACATTTCACATTGTATTTCTCGGGACTCAAGAAGCCAACACAGCTGCCAGCTTAGCATGTGTTCAAGCAACTTACAGAGAACAATGGTGAGACTTATTGGGCAATAACTGTCTATCTCTAGAGGGTGCTTACCTGGATTCAGCAATGGGACAACAATGCCTTCTCTCCATTGCAATGGTTGCCCTCATTCTGAATGTGGTTAAAGATGCCAAGGATATGACACTGACAATCCACTGGTAGGTGTTTGATCATTTGGTTGTAGATGCAGTCTGGCCCTGGGGCTCTATCAGTGCAGTGGGCTGGGACACTGATTAATTCCCTCTCGTTGAATGGAGTATTACATGACTAAAAGTGGCGTGTAGTAAAACATAACTGCTTTCACTCCAGTCGCTGTTTTAGAACACAAAAGACAGATTGATAATTCTCAAACGCTGAGGTCTGAGCATTATGCAGACAAAATGTTCAATGACGTGTCATTGAAGGTAATACCAGTTACACCTGCACGTGTCTGGTATCCATAGAGACGTCTGATCTTAGCCCAAAACTGCAAAGGAGAGGAATGTGGTCTGATGGTTGAAACATACCATTTCCCACATTCTCATTTCCGTCATTTTATTAGGTAGTGGACCCGGGCATGGAGCTGCTTAAAGGTAATGTGAGATGCTCCATTGATGGGTGCCACTTATGGCACTGGAGAGCCTCTGATGGCCCTTGATTTCTGATGACCACTAAGGTACTGTCTTCCGTTGGGGCAGGATCAAGGAACAGGGGATCGCTAAATCACCTACCGAAAGAATGGCTGTAGCTGTGTTCTCAACTGTCTCATTGATATTGCCATGCAGCGGGAAGCCAAGGGCGACAGCAGAGGCGAAAGTGCCCCAGTCACCACTATTGAGAGCCCATCGGGGCAAGCGTCCAGGGGAATGATGCGGAGGGAATGACAGGAAGGCAGGAAGAGGTCACTGCCACACAGGTCATCATAGATCTTCCAGTGGATGGATGGGAGAAGACAAGGGCTGCAAATGTGGAAAGGTCAATAAAAGTTCCTTGAGCCACACTGAAGTGTTTGGAGGTGCCAGTATTCAAGAGGAAAAGGTTAAGTTGTGTCAGTAAGTTCTCAAGGTCTTTACTGTGGCTAGTGACTGTGGTTCCACCCCACAAAGGGTTATGGGCGTTGAAATCACCCAAGATTATGAAAGGTGGGAGGACCTGAGAAACAAATGAAAACAGTACGTTCTGAGACACTTAACCATTGGGAGGGAGGTAATATCCTGAAATACCCTTAGCCGAGCAGCCACAGCCTCCAAAGATGTATTAAGAGCCACAGGTTCACTATATAGTGCGTCCAGAATATATGTGCGAACTCTGCCCGACACTCTGTCATTGATAGCACAATTCTTATATTATCCCTGGATATCCATGAAGGGCCACAGCCTGCATTGCTGGAAACCAAGTCTCCTGAACGGCAATGCAGAAAGCAGGAGAAATGTTAAAAAATATCATAGTTCAGCCAGTTGGTGAAAAAACTGCTTCAATCTGGAGAATAATGTTGATGCACTGTGAGGCCACAAAGGGATTATGGACACAGCCTTGGGTGACCTTGTGACATCGCAAGTTATTGCGGGGTAACATTCATTGCAGTAAGATATGTAGATGTGAAGCCAATGGTTGTGAGGAAGCTGCAGGGCAATGCCTCAGCTATGAATCACCGTGCAGCTGACAGTATGTGGCCGTGTGAATGGGCTACCGTGTCACCTAGTACAACCGTATATTCATAACCCCCTACGAATCTAAATAAAACATATTAAATATTAACCGATTATTTTCAAACTTGCTATACTATTTTTTGTTATTCAGTAGAAGATCTCATAAAAATGACAGCTTTCTATTATAGTTTCGGAGATTGAGAAAATTACCTAAAAAACCATAAAACTGACACTTAGGGTGTAAAATTCAGTTAGGAACAATAATCATTTGTCTTTTGTTATCAACTGAAATCATAACCAAAGTTCTCAATGTGTAGAATCATTTAACTGGGATTTTTATTTTCAAAAACTTTAATTATTTCACATTTCATAGAATGAAATTCATGAAAAATTAATATTTGTTTATTATGTTGTTGTGGGAATAAATGGGAACGAATGAGTGTGTGTAGGTGGGACATATGTAAAATTTGATATTACTTTCTGTAAAACACTATGCAATCGGATTGTGGGAAAGCTGTATTGTACCCACATTCATAATGACTTATATCAAGGTGTGACTGATTTTGTAAGAAGGCAGCCAGAATATCAGTTGGAAGTTTAATTGGTTTCTAAATTAATTTCAAGATTATTTTTCTTTTCAGTCTTTTTATTAAACATTATATTAGTATTTGCATTTGGAATGGCGTCAATGACTTTCTGTTTAGTGACTGGCTAAGGCAAGTTTTGCCACGAGAATGATCTAGAAGGATCATTCTGATTGGTCAGTCAGACTTATCAGCCAATCAGAATTAAGATGTTCCCACATAGTTAGATATGAAGAGAGTGGAGTAGCACCGAGAAAGTCGATCATCAGCTATTGGACGCGAAATGTCCCGGTGCTCATTGTGTGTAAAATGAAGAAATATTGAGTTCTCACATTTAGTACGAGTCATGACTAAAGCTGCCGCAGTTACAAACATTTTGATGAAAGTTTGAAGTTTATAGATTGCTTTGTTGGAAAGTTACTAGCGTGTGAACTTTCGACCTCAGTGAAAATTCCGCATGGCATATTCTGTATTCATTTATGGAGTATCTGGCGAGCACATCTTTTATGTAAGACCACTGAATGAGACCTAATGTAGAACTCGCAAATAGTGGTGACAGAGATCGCAAACATGAACAGGTCAGACTTGTGTAGATTTCTGGCTGCTTTGCGTGTGAAATCTGTTGTTTGACTGGGAACTGAGAATGATAAAATTGTACCTCACCAAATGTGGACTTGATAGCCATAAACGTACGTTATTAAGCAATAAACATTACTCGTCTTGAAATTTTAGGACAGTTATTTCAGTCAAAAATACACCATTGTACCACCTGAAATCTTAATAATTAAGAACTTTCAGGAACTGTTTCCACCAATAGAGTCACGCGGACTCCACTGGGTAGGTATTAGGTGACGTTTTCTTCAATGCTGCTTTTTCACCGTCTAGTAAGTACCTATGATTGCAGAGTGAAGAGACGTCGAGCAGAAGCCATACTGAGGTAGGTGGACATTTAATAAGAGCAGTACAAGGTATGAACTGACCCCAACCCACCGCAACCTGCTGTCCCTGGTTGAGGGGTTATGGCATCAATATACATAGGTTCCGAGTTCTGTTGCGTGGTGTGAATTGGGGCCCCAGAGGCCACCGCAACTTCCGTCTCGGCCACAGGGGTGGAACATGTAGGATCTGGTGGCGTAGGGGCCACGAGAATGTTTTTCTTCTTGGAGGATTTCAGTGATTGCAAGGGCTTCTCTGAATCAGTTTCAGGTAAAGATGATGATAGTGAAGCCCTACAGCCAGCAGCCTGTGGCACCTTCGGCCACTGGCCGGTGTGCGTTTGTAGACAGGTGTAAGCCTTGGAAGGAAGTGCCCCGATGGACCCCACTCCTGGCATGACAAGCCATAGGAAAGTGATTTGTCTCCGTCTTAGAGCTTAGAGGTGGAGTCCAATGTGTCTGGTGGGTGGGAAGTGATCGATCCCCAAATAGGTGCAAGGAAGCAGCAAGAGGGGAGTCCCCAACCATTGGGGGGGGGGGGGGGGGGGGGGGCGGGAGGCCTATTTGAGCGGCCTTGAGGGCCTACTGTAGGAGGGGTAAAAGGCCCGAAAACCGTTGCCAAAGGCAGCAATGTCATCACAGCTATAGCATCAGACAATGCTGTAAATGCTGGGTGCAACTACTCTAACTACTTCTTGGCCTCCTGGTAAGTTAATCTGTCCAGAGATGGTAGGTTTTATCTTCTTCTTTCTCTGGAAAACAGTGTACAGTTTCATACTGCATCACCTCGACCTTTTCAGACAATGAATCACCCCCAAAGGCCAAAATTAAGACACCGGTAGCAACACTATTGTCCTTTGGCCCTCTATGTATATGACAGACAAAGTGAACACCCCATTGCTCCAAGTTGGCACTTAGCTCACCAACAGATTGTAAGAACAGATCTCTGCAAAAAATGATATGGGGAGTGACTGTCACCAGTATACCATTCAATTTGTTACAAGCAAGCAGTGCCATGACTGGGCAAAGGATGCTGTTTTGATTGAAATTGATACATCCCTCATATTGGAGATTGCTGCAGGTTCCCCAGTCTTGTCCTCTACAGTTTCTGCAAAGAATAAAGGCTTCATGGCCAAGAAGGGATCAGTCCTTGTCCAAACTAAGTATTGGGAAGGAGTATTTCCCTGCTTGCTGCCTGGCCAACGCTCCTCCCATGGCATAGCCAAGGAAGGGAACACTTTACGGTCATATCCCTTTGCATTCAAAGAGTGTGATCCATGCATGGTCAGGGGGCTACTACAGCACAGCACAGCAACTTCCCCTCCTCTCCAACAGGATGGCTACTGTGTTGGGTTTTGAGCGCATCACCTCAGTAAAGGGAAGGGTGCAAAGATGGAAAGGCACAAAGGTGGAGCATACACCGCATTGGGTGACCTTCCCTGCATGATCTGCACTTCTAGATAATTTTGAAAATTGGTAGCGGGTCAAATCCAACAATGGGAACCACATGTTTATTTAATGAAAAGTTGAAAACATCAGAAATGAAAACTCTGATATAAAATGCCACACTTAAATATGTGAGAGGAGGGTAGCATTTTAATTATCACTGACGTTGAGCGAGAAAAAATACAGTTTCTCTAGTACAGTCTATAATTGGACTCAACCACAGTTAATGAAAATTCACACAACAACTTAGCTTTGATATCCCTGGGGGTTGTTGCTTCACAGTCTCAGAATTCAGCATCGCTGTTGTACAACTTTTAAATAAAATGCCAAGTATAATACTTTTCTTTTCTTATACTGTGACTGGTTATCATGTACATTGGTGGAATATAAATTTGCCATCTGATAGCCTCCGAACGACAATAGCACAGACTGACATCGTGGTTCATTTGTGCCACTTCCTTTTATGTAAAACTAAACAATCGAATACATTGTTAAATGCAATATTTACAAGTAACAATTAAAAGCCATTGGATAATTTTTGTTACAAAAAATTGGCCACATATTGCCCCACTTCTTCTGATATTCATTTTGGAAAAGTTTGCTTAATTTCATATACAATTCCAATGAATTTTACAGTACAATAATTTAAATTGCATTTTAGTTAATTATAAACAAATCACTTTGAATAAAATTTTGCTGACAGTTCTTTGGTTTGCTCTCAAGTAGAGCTATCACTTTAAATAATCATAATGAATGATAATCATCATAGCTTTTTAGAAATAGGGGAGAAGTAAATTTTCAAGAATATGTGGTGCAACATGACTGCACAGTTCATATCACAAAATTTCAAAGTTGGGTTATTAAGAAATGGCTTACTCACTCTATAGTTGCTAATATGAACTGGGTAGCATGTTAATGGAAAATTTAGTCTGAGATAGTAAACTCACTAGCAATAATTTTTAAAGAGTAGTTTACTACTGGATCAGGGTATAGACGTAACAGTATAAGGTCCGCAGAGTTAAAAATTCGAGCTAAATTGACCTCTTCAGAAAATGTTGGCATGAGGAATTCAGATAAGAATGGGAAGGTAGTCCCGTTTCGAGCCCCAAATCATAAACCAGCTCCAAGCAGGGTCTGCACAACGAAACCATCCAATGGAGAGGTAAAGGGGGAAGACATAATGGAAGTTTGCAGCACAGAAAGGGAGTAATGGTGCAAAGGCTGAGATCCCAGGGTAGCCAGGCACATAATCACCCCCTTGGGGGATTGCAAATTTTCCTGTTTTCTATGACCTGGCTGAAACTGGCACTTTGTTTCACAAAATCTGACCCAGTATCCTGAATCTAATTTTTACTGTAGCTGCTGGACTACACCCCTCTCACAACTGCTACCTAGCAGCAGAACTCCTCTTTTCCTGTCCTGATTTTTACTCCACGTACCATCCCATACATTAATGGTTCCCTGACCCAGGGTTCCGAGTGTACCCATTTTCCTAAACCTCTCCAGTCCTTTTTCTTCATTCCTCTTCCTTCCCCTTCAACTATTTTTCCAGAAGAAGGAGCAACTGTCTCCAAAAGGTTGCCTAATGAAAACCTTCTTTTATGTGTGTGTTCTGCCACCACTTGGTGAGTAGATTTTTTATCAGTAAAATTAATTACAGATTTATAACTGTAGGTGCAATAAGAAAAATACACTTTTTACACACACCATTTTTACCTTATTTCACACAACACAAACACACTACCATGATTATATTTATAACAAGAAACATTTGTAAGTAGCTTCTAATCTCTTACTTACAAGACCAGAATTCACAAAGATCTCACACACACAGTGTTGCCAATCACCGGTATACTTCACCGGTGTCAGTGAATCATCAGCTGGTTTAATCAAACTATGATGGGTCTAGTGTGTGATGTGCGAAGGAGGAGGAGGAGGTTAGTGGTTAACGTCCCGTCGACAACGAGGTCATTAGAGACAGAGCGCAAGCTCGGGTTAGGGAAGGATGGGGAAGGAAATCGGCCGTGCCCTTTCAAAGGAACCATCCCGGCATTTGCCTGAAACGATTTAGGGAAATCACGGAAAACCTAAATCAGGATGGCTGGAGACGGGATTGAACCGTCGTCCTCCCGAATGCGAGTCCAGTGTGCTAACCACTGCGCCACCTCGCTCGGTGTGATGGGTCTCTCCTGCAATTTATAGACATTATGTTATGCCATGTTGAATGTCAATTGCCAATCCTTGGACAAGTATAAACTCCAGCATTTCATTAAACGTTTCTGGCATTGCAGTTTCCCCTATATACAACTGCACCTTCTATGAATAGCATTACGGAGCTCCTGAATTGGTCCATGATTTTCATATGTAAATTATTACCTTAGGTGGGAACATCAGATAGTTTCAGGAACTTTTAAGATATTCAATTCTGTTTTCATCCACGTAGTGCTAAATGACACAGTCATATCACACAGACATTAAACTGAGATATTAGCAACTACTTGGTGACAGAATTACAATAATTCCCCCAGAATGAGAGTTTCACTCTGCAGCAGAGTGTGCACTGATATGAAACTTTCTGGCAGATTAAAACTGTGTGCCGGATCGAGACTCGAACTCGGGACCTTTGCCTTTCGCGGGCAAGTGCTCTACCAACTGAACCACGCAGGAAGTTTCATATCAGCGCACACTCCGCTGCAGAGTGAAAATCTCATTCTGGAAACATTCCCAAGGCTGTGGCTAAGCCACGTACCCACAATACCCTTTCTTTCAGGAGTGCTAGTTCTGCATGGTTCACAGGAGAGAGTCTGTAAAGTTTGGAATGTAGGAGACGAGGTACTGGCAAAAGTAAAGCTGTGGGGACGGGGCGTGAGTTGTGCTTGGGTAGCTCAGTTGGTAGAGCACTTGCCCATGAAAGGCAAAGGTCCCGAGTTTGAGTCTCGGTCCGGCACACAGTTTTAATCTGCAAGGAAGTTCCATAATAATTCCTGTTGCTGGTGCCGTAGACGCGTAGGTAAATATGATTTAGTGTCACAGAAATCAAATACAGAGTTTTTAGGAACAATTACAACATTTAGAACTTCT